>NC_090658.1:17042743-17343098 GCF_013368605.1 Nyctibius grandis
GTTGGACTGCCTGTCTCAAACTGTTCATATGTTATTAATTTGCTAAAGATACAGGCAGAAACTTTTTCTGTTAAAATATGAGGCTGCATTTTATTTCTATTACTCTGACATTTTGTGGGACTCTACATTCACATAAGTTTTTTTTCACATTGTTCATTGCTGTTTACTGCTCAGTGGTGATAAAATTGTAAAAAATCAGGTTCCACAGTTTGCTGAAATTACTGTTCCATACGGATCACTGCTAACTTTTTCCTTGCATTTTTGAAGGTCAGTTGCGCTAGGTCTGACTTGCCCAAAAACATATCAACAGCATTAGGGTCTTTTGTTACTCGTGTTATATCTGCGTTTGGGGTGTCTCTAGTGCGGTTCCTTTTCCTGTCTCAGAACTTGGAAGGTCTGATCCACTGTCTTTAGAAGCTAATGCCAGTTTTACCTGTGATTTTGATCGCTTTGTGCAGGGCTGTTACTGTAAAGGATGATGAATAATGCTACTAAATTATAAGCCAATATACTAGGGTTAAACTATACCTCACAAGTCAGTGGTGACTTTTTTCACCTTTATTCTCAAGCAATGTAGGTCATCTGAAAAAAGGCTGTAGAAAGGAAGCAGTATAAGTTATTAGGAAAGGGTTTCTATTAAACTCGGATTTAAATTTGTTTAAAAAAATTGTTAGATAATGTGAGTGCAGCTATGATTAAATTAAAATTATTCTTTGTTATTAATTTCTTTCCTCCTTCATATTACAGCACAGTACAAATATCACGGAACAGAGTTGATGATGTAGCACATAGTTAATCTTTGGAACTTCTTGTTGTTTCATATCATTAAAGTAGATTGCTTAGTAAAATGTGTGGTAGGTCTTCAACTTTATTTATTATTTAATGCTGCTTAAGTAGACTGTGTTTTGCTACTGTGTAAAAAGCTGTTACATTTTCACCAGTGGGTAAAAATCAAGTAATGACTCCTCTGTTATTAATAAATAGATCACTAGGAAAAACATGCTTTTATAAAAATCCTCCATCAAAGGTTCCTTGTAAGGGTTTAAAAATCACACAAAGCTGTGTTTTATACTGGGTAGCGATTCTTATTTTAATGTGTTTTATATACGTAGTATGAATAGATCTAATGAATGCATAATCATGCTATCTATATTGTAACTTGATAAACAATGATTGTGTACCTGTATTCTGATTAGTGGGGAAGGGAGATCATAAATGATTGCAGATAAAAAATTTTTCTCCCCCAAACTCACTGTGTTGTACAGCCAAGATAAGATGTCATCAGGATATACTTCCCAAGATGTTTTGCCTTATGTTCTGCTGTTCACACCTCCCTCCATCTAAATTAGCCACTCTGGCTACACTATGCTACTTCTGTTTTACCTTCTCCCTCCTGATCTCTCCCCAGTCACCAGTGGGGTTGCCAGTGGTTTATTCTGTGGTTTTGGAATTCTGCATGAAGGGTACAGAATAGATGGGTTCTTTCATTTTCTTTGGGACAATGGTCTGCCCAAAAGGAAATCTAGACTGGGTGATGTCTGTGTTTAAATATTCCTGTGTTTGCTTATAGTGCTATTTTTTTTTCCTTGAGGTTATAGGTTTGGCTACAGTATTAGGAAGAAGACAAGGTTAGACACTTATTTAAAAAAAAAATCTTGTCCAAAATGCAGCTAAAACTGTCAACCTCAGAGCCATCACAGATGAATTTTTTTTTCTTGTTTCTGTTCTTCTCAGAATAATAATACGTTAGTGCATATGTGCTTCTTTATAACGTCAGCACGTTACTGGATGTGGTACTAATGAAGTTCTGAGCTTTATGTCCGGTATTAAGTGCTTTTCGAATTGGATCCTGTATACTGTTAAGTACCAAACGAGTAGCACCATGGCAGCTGCGTCTGCCACAAGCCTGCGCGTTCCTTTTACGTGGTAGGGGTGTCCATGTGACAAGGCAGTGAGCTGGCTCTGGAGCTGCCTGCGCCAAATGCTAACTGCTTGCTTTTTTTTTTTTTTTCCCCAGGTTGATTTTTGGCACAAGTGCAAAGGAAGGGATAACACTGAATGCCTGTGGGTGTGGTGGGACTGTGGCAGCTCTGATTTAGATTGGGTTAAGCTGAATCAATACTTTGGAGTTGGGGCATATTTAATACGTACAGCCTGTAAACCGACCTTGCAAGTTTGCTTCCCCCTCTCCCCCCAATCTATTTTCGAAAGAAAACAAGACTTATACACCCATACAGTCTGTCTGTCACTCTGTAACTTCTGAACTTGTTAGCTCATTCCAACCAGATTTGACAAAGGGGTGTGAAGTTCTTAAGTTTTGTGGAAAGTATTGGCTGGGCAGAGGAAGAAGACAATGAGGGAAAGACATTTATAACTTATCCTCTCTACCCATGCCAAGAAGCAGCAACCAGCTGGCCTGTCAGCACACAAGGTAATTGAATTAGTCATTTGTCTGTATAGGGGACATGAGGGCTGGAAGTACTGGGAGAAAGAGTAGGTTAGGCTGCGTAAGACACAAACGTGTAGAAACTAAGCTCCAGTAGACTTCTTGCTCACAAAGCTTGAATTTTGTAATGTTGAGATAAATATCTCAGGAAGGTTAAGGAGTCTTTATTTGGCCGTGTTTCAAGTGCATGTGTGTAAGCATGTGCGTGATTATATTCTTTTTTTTTTTTTTTTTTATGTATGCACCAAAGGCTTATATTGGTGTGTGCTGGGCTGTAACAGTAACTCAATTAAATGGATCTTACTCTGCAGCAAATGCCCAGACTTGCATCAAAATAACTAAATTGGTTTCAGTTTTTGTAGGATCATCCTTTATGGCAAGAAGTCAAGAAGTCAGGCATCAGTTACTCCAGGTGGAAAGAATCTAGTTCAGGCTTTTCCGTGTTCCTTAAGAGAGTCCTAGGCTGGGAAAAGGTATATTTACATATGGATATGTAATCCTTGTTTCTGCAATGAAGAGTTTCCAAAGTCTACTTTACAGATTAAAGTTTTTATAATCTATAAACTTGGTACTTCAAGTACAACTTCTGTTTCCCAAAGCCTGATTCTGCATCATAAGTACAAAAGGAGTGTCTGAGTACCTCTGTTGTCCTTCATGTAGGACAAGTGCCTAAATTTATGCTAAAGCTTTCTGTGTGATTTGGAGAGATCAAAATCAAGTGTATTTGTTCTTGGTTTACACAGTAATGTTCATTGCCCATAGTTTTGTTATATTTTGGTCATTCCTAAGACTATTAACATCTGTTACAGTTTCCCAGAAGTACCAGATCTTTTTTTATTTAGTTTCTGTGTTACAAAAACTTGGAGCCCAATGGCTTAAGTCAAGAGGTAATGAAGTCTCCTACATCGGTCTATTTGATCTCTTTCTGCTCTGGGGGAAGGTTATGCTCTATGCCCTCCCGCAGTTATGGAGTAGACCAAAGCTGCCCAACGTATGGCAGGCTTTTATTGCAGGTGTGCAGGGCATTAGGCATGATAAACATTATGTGTGCTGGATGTGGAGGATTTAATGTATACGCATAGAACTGGAGCGCTGTGAATGCGTTGTCAGCCCAGCAGCAGCCTGGGAATGTCAGGCTTGCAGCTCGCTTTACATCGGCAGTTTCCTCACCATCACGGTGACTCTGGCATGCCTAGCAAGGGCTGAATTTGCGGTGCCCGTGCAGAGTGACTGCTGTGTGCGTGTGCTTCTTCATCGTGTTAAGAACATGTGCTCTGCACGTGCACCGTGGTGTCATCGGGGAGGCCAGGTGGCAGCCAGAGGGGGCTGCCACTGCAGCGAGGACAGCTCCTTTGGCCCACCCTCTCCTCTGCATCCCTTCATAAAGGGGGTGAGTATGCACCACGCGTACTGTAACCTGGGTCACCTGTGGCAGCACTTAAACTTCCTCTTACAGCTTGTGGCTGTGAACCATTTGGTCTGCTAGTAGTGTGCTTCTCTAAGATTCCTAAATTGTGCTGATTAAATGTATTTAGCCTTCTATGTTATAACAGATGGTGTAGGAAAAGTAAATCAGAACTGTGCAATGTGTGGACAATAAAAGCAAGAGAGGAGAACATGACTGAACCAACAGGCATTAAGAAAATGAAAGGTTTGTTCAGTTGACTGTCATTACCTAATCCTCTCATGTTTTCTGGTTGTTAAGTGCTCCTGTTTGTCTCTTGCTTATGTGCTGTTTCTCTGTTCAGTACTTGAATAGGAGGGGAAGCATACTTGGTGATTTTTGTTATTGTTCATGGTACTAAACTGCAGTATCTGAGTATAGCCTAGGATTTTAGTCTGAGTCCTTCAGTTCTTGATGAAGTGAGCGGGGGTGGAGGGGGGAAGAAAGCAAACTAAAATGTACAGTGAAATTACAGAACATCTATCAAAATTCTGCTTTTATAATACGTTGCTGCTTTTGAAAAAGTCTTAAATTCTTGTAAAAGAGGAGAGCAAGATCTAGATGTAGATTCTAAAGTAAAGAAGAGACTCTAGAGGAATGTATCATTTAAATTGTACTTCCTATTAGAAAGTTTAGTGAACTTTTTTTGAGGTGATTAAAATCTCTGAATCTGGAATACTTCTTAAAAGATAACTTGCATAGCGGTTATTGTGGTTCTTCTCAGTAACGAAGTTTTGCTGGTTATACTGCTGCCTGTTCTTAAAAGGTTGTTCATCAATACCTAGAAGCTGGGAGGGCACAGACAAGCAACAGACTAACACTTGCAAAACATACAGTTCTATCAGCAGGCTTTTAGGGACTGTTTTTTATGCTCTCCTCTGAGATACTCCCTTTAGTTACATTTTGACAAGATAACCCAGTAATTTTAGAGCCTGGTTACTAGAGGAAGGGATCATCCCATTATTCCTGCTTCTAGCCCCACGTTCTTATCCCCTGCCTTGCCTCAGCACTTGTAGCTCCCTGAACCAGATCACCAGGGAAACTAAGCCTCCAAAACACAATGAATGGTTATCTGCTGGTTTAGCTCTTCGAACTGACTGCCTGCGGAGTTTGGTGAGCGTGTAAGAGAAGTGGTCATCAGGTGGGCAGTTGGGAGTGGGAGGCAGGGGGCAGGATGGCCCCTCGCCCTCACAGCTAACGTGAGATCAGTTTAGCTGTCAGGTGAGACGGGAGCCTTGCACGGTGACTGGCGGTGGTCCTGTTCGTTTGAGAGGAGCTGTCGAAATGCTGCTGCGGCTCCGTTCTACGATACGTGCTATGATATGTACAATGAAACCCTACTGTTCGTTGTAACAGAAACCTGCAGTTTCCACTCCATTGCCAGGTTCATCGGGTCCGTCCTGATGTCTTAAATGTGAGAGTTCAGGCACTGCTTTGTTCTAGGACCTTGAGCTGCTGCGTAGTTGTTTTCTGCCTAGAAACATTGTCGCTGAGGCTCCTAGGCTTGTTTCTGATAAGTGGCTATATTTTCTTGGTTCTACTTAGTTTATTCAGCAAAAGCGTATGGAAATATCATTCCAGTACTTACTGGATATTACTGGTATTCCAATATCGAAATAATAGTAGTGTTTATCTTCTTGCACAACTGGTTCTGTGTTCCAAAAAACTGATTCAGCTGTATAGCTCTACCATGTGAGTGCCAGTCTAGTGTTGATAGACTATATAAAGTTTTTCCTTAGTTTTTCTGTCCTGCTTGGCTTCATTGAGCTTAGTAGGTGTTTGCAGTAGGGTTGTTTGTTTGATGATGGTTTTTGCAGTTATTAGTGAAAACTGATTTTAAAAATGAACTAAACTCCTTATCAGATGTTGCTCTTGGGCTGGGAAAATATTGGGAATGAACAGTAAGAGTACATGTGGGTTATTCTAGCTGTAGGCCACTGGAAGGATGGTATTTTTGCGTTCCAGAGAACTCTTCAGTTCCTAGCTCACGAACGCAGCCTAGAGAAACAAGCATTCCTGGGAATGAGTTTGGGAAGCAGAAGCTTGGGTTTTATCCTACTATGAATTGCCATTAAAAGGCAAAATTAACAACCCTACTTGCAATTATTACACTTGTTTTGAATAACCACTGTCCAGACCAGCAGAAGAGCTGAATTTGCAGTCTCATGGTCATCATGCTATGTGCATGCTTTTATACCAAAGGACTGGTTAGCGTGAATAGGTCATATTGCAGTAACTATTTCCTTTTGGTAATCCCAGTTTATAGGTGTTTGGAAACAGCCTGTTTGCCTTAAGGGCTCTGATTTGAGGGTTCTCTTCTGTTTCTTGTTTCCAGCTTATACCTCTAGAAGCAAAGGTTCAAGGGTTTAGCTTCTTGCTTTCTAAATAGCGGTGAGCTGTAGCTCTATAGCCAGTCTAAATTTCAAGCTGTCTTTGTATTTGGACAGGTTATTGTAGGATGACAGGTTACCATATGTCAGCTGATCTGTGGTATCTGATTCACAGTAATTGTTCATGTGTGTGCTCTTAGCCTGTGGCAAATGGAAGGTAATTTGAGTTAGCTTGACCCTCTTTCATTATGCTCTTTCAAGACACTCCCTTCTCCACGTGGATTGTTAGACCCACTGGAGTGCCTTGGCTAAAACAATAATGCAGTTTCTGTCCCCAAGCTAGTTTGGGTGTATCTATATAACAGTAAGATGAGGACTTGGCCACAGTTTCCTGTATTGTTGCTGTTTTGAGACCGTACCTTACCGAAGGAGTGAATACTACAAAGATGCTACCCTGAAAATCAGGCAGATGTTATAATTACCATGTGTGTTTTTCTTTAGCAAAACTTACAAAAGCTTTATTAGTGCATTTTAAAACACCGCAAATAAGTAGTTTATTTCACAGTATCTTGGTATACTTCTTTCTTGTTTTTAAAGAAGTAGGTTTTACTTCAAGTTCTTTCAGAAGATGCGTGGTAATTGAAATCATTCTAACATTGCAATAATGCTTTTGGATGTTCTAATTCAAAACCCACTGAAATCCTGGCTAGCTGAAAGATTCCTATTGACCACGAATGGCACTTGGATTTGATCTGAAAAATGACATGAAAGGTAAAACAATTGATTTTCTTTTTAGTGCTTAGTTCGTATTTGAAATTTGATTTTGCAACAGTAAATACATAGCTATCCAGTCTCGTTTATCAGTAATTGTTAAAAATCTAAAATACTACTTAAATGCATATAGGAAAATACTTTTCAGTAGTCAGATATTGCCACCCTGTCTTCCTGCCTTACTGAATTTCTGAGGCTCCCAAAGAGAAACTCAGAACTGTCTCTTGAATCTACCTCATTTCCCCTTCTCCTGCGGATGAATCTGGTTAGTTAATTACTGCAGTACTGATCTTATGTGTATATGACATATAAATAAAGCTTCCTCCCCATTTTTCGTTCTTATTTGGCCAATGAGAGTTTTTTAGGATGTATTGGGTAAAATTTACAGTTCCCAAGCTTCTTGTACTTGGGAAAGTGAGTGGAAAAGTGTGACTTTTTACTTTACTTGGATTTCAGTCGTCTTAAGGCATAGGCCTTGGTGCAGACTTCCTGTAGTCCTCTGAGAAATAAATAGTTGTGAAAGTTTGTCAGTGTACCTTTAGAGAAAACTTTATGCTGCAGAAGCATAGGAAAACAACTGATTTTAGCCATTTTTCTAAGAGCTGAGGACAAAATGGATGCTTTTTGACTAAATAAGCCTTTCCTGACTGTTGGGAAAGAAAGAGACCAGAAAGATGACCCAAATGCTGTTGGGTCATCAATTTAAATTGTGTGCAGTAGCTGTTCAAATTAATGTTTGCTATTTCCTTAAGTTGTTGCTGTCTTGAAGGAGGAAGGACAGCAACGTTGTTTAGATGGTTGTTATATTAGTCTTTGGCAAGATGTGACACTTCACCTTTCTCTGAAGATGGTAAGATCTGTGACCATCTTTTTTTGTCAGAAAGGTTCTGCCCTTTCACCTTCTTCAGCAGTTATTGAAGATCAGTTATTCAGAATAAACCAGAGTTTACTCTGGAATTTCACTTACTCTGTTTTGACCTGTATTGACTGCAACTGCCCAAGTCAAGAAATGGATAGGGACAGGAGATAGCTGAGCTCCATCCTTTATGACCTTGGAAGGTGAAAGACTGAAAGTCTAGGGTGGTTGCAGTATATGAAAGTGAGTAGCAGGTTTTCCATCACAGAAGAACCATTTTATTCACCTCCATTTGGAGCCTCCTCTCTGTCTCCATTTTTAACTCTCTGCAAAGCTATAGAGTAATTGAGCCTCTAAGGCATTTGCTTCAGATTGTTGTTGAGAGAACCTCCTTCAACACAGCTTGTGCAGTTGTTTGGCTAGCTGAGCATCAGTGGGAAGGCAGGAGGTAAATGCTTTGGGCTACTGTTGCTGTCTGGATGACTAGAAGAAGAATGGGTGTGATTGTGGTAATGAGTAATACCTGAATGACTTCAGGTGGCCTTTGATAAAAAGTTTAGACCCTTTCATACCTTGCCAAATTTCTTAGCAGCAGCTGCTCATTGATCAGCAGCTTGTGATTAACAATCTGCTGATACACTTGATATCAGTATGGATGCTTGCCATTGTCAAATTTTACCTTAATTTAAAAGGTTTGAGTAACTGAAAAAGGCATACCTGAGTGGGTTCAGTGGGTGTCTAATGCAGCTCTGTTCTGAAGGTAACGCCGTCGTAGTACATGTCGATGTGGTGCTGGATTTCCCATTTTGTCTAAGTAATGTTTAAACATCTAAGTTTGTTAATGTTAAAAGTGTTAACTGGAAGTAATGTTTTCTGACAGCTCCATCTCATGTAAACCTATTTTTTAAATGCCAGAGAAGAATAATAGGTAAATTTATTCTGATTTTCAGTTATAGACAAAATAACCTTAATATGTAATTTTAAAGGAAAATCTATTGGTCATGCTAATGTTGAAATAAGCACTTTATCCTTTAGGGGCTTCTTGCTTTAGTATAACTATTAGCTATAGTTTCCACATTTTATTTTCAGCCCTATTATGAGTATAAAGGAAGTGTTAACTTGTTTGTAAATATGTGGATAATGTGGGAAAACAAAGAACAGGAAATTAATTTTAAACAAAATTTTATTTGAAATTTTCAATGTTGATATTACGTGGTAGTCCGGTTTAAGATCAGTTTTCACATTCACTTCATGACTTTTTCAGCCTGTGTTTTTCTGGATAACTTTTTCAAGAAACTGATGTGCACTGTGCTGTGGGTTGCTCTCATGCTGCTTAATATGGTGGAAGTTAAAAATAGGTAGTGTATGGAAAAATCATGATTTTTAACTTCTCTATTTGAAAGGCCTACCAAGCAATACCTGCCATCCACTGATGCTGTCAGAGTGTGTTCATTACCATGTTCTTGGGTAAATCCCAACAGACTGACTGCATGGTATGTTTCATTTATTTCAGTTGTCTTAATGACCAAGATCACAAAGAGCACTATGAACTGCCAACATTTTTTTTTTGCCTGTGTAAGATTTAGAAATGTTATACAGTCGTGAAATCAAGAACAGTGGCTGAAACACTGAGCATGCTGAAATCCTAGCAAGTTGCTCACAGTGATTTTCAGACTAAATAGACTTTGGGTGCCACCCCAATGTTTCTTCCTTAGCAGCAAGCTTGGACCTCCAGCATTCCTCTGGACTACCACTATTAGCAAACAGATAGAGTCTGTTGAAGTAGTACTGTAATGGCCAGGGAAGGCAGAAATTTTCAACTGTTTCTGTCACTTGAGTGGTGGAAATAATTACCACCTTCATAATAAGGAAGTGTAATGAGCATGTTTTAAATAGTAAGAAAAACTGAAGAAGTGATCTGTTTTAGTATCTTGTGATGTTTTGATGCAAATGTAGCCACTAAAATTATGTGTGCGTACTGTGTGTTAAACATTCACTATGATTTTTCTTAATATTTGTGTGTAGGGTCCTCTTGGCAGAAAGGTTATATTTTTCAGTAATACAAATCCTCTGAGTGCATTATGGTGGCTGGGGGAAGTGCTTGAGCCTGGTTAAGTGTTCTTTTGTAACATTTCTGGGATATGTATTTTGTCTTTCTCCTAAATTCTTTAGTACTGCAGAAGTGGCCAAATATATTACAGAAAATGAATTTTAATTCTTTAGTTTGTGAAATCAAAATATGGTTTGAGAAAGGGGCAGAGGGGGATAGATCAGAATAGGAAGATTTGAGAACTTGGTATCCACAAATCGTGCTTGTGTTGGTTTTGTAGATCAGTTAAAAAAAACAAACAAACAAACAACCTGTTCCTTTTTTATGAATACAGGTAAGTGATACTGAGGCATGCCTCTTCCTCCCACCCCCCCAAGCAGATATTTTTCACATATGTGGAAACAAAATTCTTAAGTATCCCTTTCTCCAAACCTAGCTGGCAAATTCTCCCCACCTAGATAAAATTTCTGTTAGTGAGAGTCTTGGTAAAAGACTTAATGATCTTAGGGGTTTAAATTAAATAATAAATTACCTTTTTTGTGACTCTTTTTCTTTTAAGAATAGGCTCATATGTATGTGTGCATATTTAACTTTTTTTCTTTGAAGTGGGAGGAGTAATTCAGTGGTTCTTTGTTTCCTCTTTCAGTGTTTCTAGTAACAGTAATGCAGTGGGTGGAGTGAGGCTGAGGTGCAATTTCTAGTCCAGAAGGTTCCTGACTTACTGATCTCTTCACAGAAATCCTTATTTTTGCATATGCTGAGAGTTTACTTGGGAAGGAGCTGTTCAAGCATTCAGTGATGTAAAAAGATACTAATCAGTGCACTCGACTTTAATCCTTCCCTTCTGCCTGAAGGTCTTGGGTTGGTGTTGCAGTAAATATGGGGAAATGTCTCTTATCCCACCGTTTCTTACAGTGATTCTATTGATGGCCTACAATAATTTCGGGTAAGGTAAAGGATCCCCTTTGTTTTACTAATTTATAATAGAATAATAGAATCGTTTTGATTGGAAAGGACCTTTACAATCATCGAGTCCAGCCATTAACCTAACATTACCAAGTCCACCACTAAACCGTGTCCCTAAGCACCACATCTACTCGTCTTCTAAATACCTCCAGGGATGGTGACTCCAACACTTCCCTGGGCAGCCTGTTCCAATGCTTGATAACCCTTTACGTGAAGTAATTTTTCCTGATATCCAATCTAAACCTCCTCTGGCGCAACTTGAGGCCATTTCCTCTCGTCCTATCACTTATTACTTGGGAGAAGTAAATTGGGTATTTGTCTTGCAGTACTCTTGTGTCTTGAAGGCTTTCAGTCTCGTCTGTAGCTGTCCTCATTGCATACCTGGGATGTAGTGAAGTACCATTGTTCCTGACTTCAGCAGTGGGAAATGAAAGCGTAAAAAAATGATGTAACTTGGCCAAAGTCACCAGGGAAGTCTGTAGGCACGGTTTCACCGTTGGTTTAAGCAATGTAATTCCAGATGGCCACCAAAAGGGATTTTCTTCCTTCCTTTGTTGGTTTTAGTGACAGTGCACCTGTACTATCACAGGCCATTGTGTGAGGGCACTGGTGGAAAAAGGTCTGTACCCTCCTTTCTGGCAGTATTATACCCTTAAGTTGGTTTAACTTTATCATGGTACCACATCTGTGGCAAAGCACAGAATTGAACATGATGCTCTTGGGTTCCTGTGGTTGGTAGTCTAGTTTTGAACTGTACAGCCTCTCTTGGTACAATACCTGTCTTCTCTCTGCACTTATTTTAGTGTTCAGCTCATCCCAGGATAAAAACTGGGTGGTTGAAGTGGGCGTCATTGTTCTCAGTTGTCATTTGTCCTGTGCACCCAGCTGATCCCTGTTCAAGGCAAGGATCACTGAATGGCTCAAAACATGGTTGCGGTGGTGCTTTAATCTTTCAGGGCAGCATATTAAGGTAAATGGGAATTGCAGTTGGCTGGCTTAATTATGCTATGCTGAAAACTGGAGCTGCTCTTGAATTGCCACGTGAGCTGTACGGCCATCTGTCATTGGGGCAACAACTTGTATTCTAAGGGGCAGCTGGCAGGGTTGAGGCTTGCTTCAGCTGGCAGACTTTTTTTTTTAATTTGTCTCTGCGTGTCAGTCAGAGCCCGTATTTGTGGGTAAGGAAGAGAGTAGGGGTTGCCTTAATTGTGCAATTAACTTAAAAAATCCCAAGAGGAACAGTGGGCATTTCTGTGAGAATAAATTACGTTCGTATAACTTGCTTTCTGTGTCCTTATAGACTGTTTCTCACAGTTTTGAGGTATAACAATGATGTGACAGTTGTGAAGCCATAGGTGTGCCTGTGGGCGCACTGAACCATACATATGGCACAAGAAAATTATACATTCTTACTAAAATGTAGTGTTATGTTGTGAAAGCACAAATACTGAAGGAAATACATTGAGAGACAATCTATAGAAAGGATCATGTGGAAGATTCAAACATTTAGATTTTGCACTAGTTCTTTACAAACTTTATATTATAGGCTCCTGAGTAAGGGCGTGGGAACTCTTAGTGGTATTGATCATATGGACACGTTGCTGTGAACAGAGAAGAAAACACTAATAACGTCATTTTATCTGGGGAAGACTACGTGGGTTTATGAAAGGTAATTATTGGGAAAATAAGTAGTTGGAGAAAACACTGCAGCTGGCAGTCAAACAATATATGGCTTCTAATTTGAAATGCTTTGAATATTTTAATCAGAAGAGGAGGTGCTGTTCCCTCTCTTTTTGTTTGGTTGGTTGGCTTTTTTTTTTTTTTTTTGTTCAAGACCAGGAATGAGTTGATAGTTTACTGGTTTCGGGAAGTCTCAGGGAGCCTGGGACAGCATTTTACATTAGCTCTTGCATAAGTCTAACTACTATTACTAGTTCATCCCATACAGCTAGCTAATATGCTGTGGGTAGAGAGTAGGAAACAGCATAACTTTAATTAATAATGGATTCTTAGTCCTCAGTCATAATCTGGGCTGGTGCAGATGATATTCTGCTCTAACTTAAACCAGCTGCTGGCTGCTCTAAAAGGACCTTTATAAAGATAATGATAGCTGGCATATATGTGCTCTGTCCACTTCCCCCCACTTTTCTAGCATGTCCAGTAGACCAGAGACCATTAAAGGGAATATGTGCAACATGCATTTATTGACTTTGTACTGGTAAGAGACACTGGTTTGGTCTCAGAATCTGTCTTGGTGTTGATTGTGCTTTTCCAAAGTTTAGAAATAATTGGTAGGGCCCCCAGGTTGTTAAGGTTGGAGTCTTATGAACATGCAGTAGGACGTGTCTGAAGCATCTCCTCATTGCTACATGTAGCTCAGAGAACAGTCTGGAATTAAAATTTTCTATAGAGCTGTCCTACTAAATTATGTCGTTTACTAAGTGAAAGCAAATTTTTGATGGAAAACTTCTTTTTTGCTTTCAGATGTGGTGGAAGAATTTGCTTTTAATAATTGCTTCAGATTTCCGGGAAATCATATTTAGTTCTCTGTACTTTTCAATCTGGAAAATGTAGTTGATTTGGAAAAAAAAACCAAACTCATAATGACTTGGAATAAAAAGTTACAATTGTAAGTACCAGAAAGGGTACTGACAAACTATTGTACTCGTACTGGCAAAACGAAGTTCAGTGGCACTTTCAAAATTACTTCCAGTGTAATTATTTCTGATAAAGGATTTACTTGATATTGCCAGTATTTTGAGATGTTCAAGTCCATGATTGAGTTGCCTCGATTTTGATCTTTATTCTGGCACCGTATGTAATAGATGTATGTAATAGATACATTAGAGACAGCTTTGTGTTGGCAACCATGCTGTCTTGTCTGAGGCTGTCCCATTGTGGGGTGGAGAGGCTGTGGAGTCTTGGTATTATATTTTTTTTAATGTTTTTAATTTGTGTTTTAATACACATTGGTCTCCTGTCTCCAATGTCATTTGTGGTGATGAACGAGGAGAATGTGGTGGTATGACTTTTTCCTCCCCTTCTTTTTATCTCAAGTCTCTTCTTTGTTGGGAATCCAGAACTCTTCTGTATATACAGTGAGCAACTAGTTCATAGTAAGGTTTGGTTTTATAGAAGATTAAAATTCATTTTGAACTGCTCTTTACTCAAGATGTCTGCAGCTCTGTATTTGTCCATTGAGGGCACCAAACCAGGTCTTTTTTGGCACTTGTGTCATTGACAGTTTTGTTGCTGTGTTGGTTCTAGAAGTTTTCCCTTTGTATTATTTTCTTCCGTTCTCAACACTGTCATAGCTGAAGGCTTGCATTTCTTCAGCCATAGTCCATTACTTTTCCTTTAATGAAAGCTTTTCTCCTTTCCCATTTGTTTTCTAAAGAACACAGAAGATATTTTTAAAAGGCTTTTTTCTTTTCCTAAAAATCTAAGCTGAAGTGGCAAAACTGGATTTTGGTTTTGAAATGCACATGACGTCTTTTATTTTACTTTTTAAGTTTGAGGGCACTAGCTCTCAAGCGTGAAACGTGATTAACAAGTTTTTCAAAACCTGTTATGTTATCTCACAGCTCTTCACTTTGTTTGCAGGAATGCTGACATTTTCTGACTAATAGATGGCAGCAGGTATAGTGTAAATGGTTCTCACCCTTGGAATATAGAAGAGTTTGCTGCAACAAAAGATGATTTTAGTGTCTTACCTAACTGCTGCTCTTAAAGTCTTGTTAGCATAATACTGTTTTGTGTATGCTTAATTATATGTATTCAGCAGTTTACTGCGTGGCAGTAAATCTAGTCTGAGCTCCAAATACGACTTTTACTCTCCCAGTCTAGGTTGTTATAAATGTTTACTATTTAATTTTTTTCATTCTGGTAACTGCATTTTACTAGTGCACTTGATCCAGAAAGTATCTAATATGTTATTGCTGTACCCTTTACTTAGTACCAGATGGAAACCCCAATGTATGTGAATTGCTTCTCTGTATGTTTTAATTAAAAGTAATACGTGTGTATTGCTTAAAGGAGCTGTCAGCCTCTTGCCTGGTATGCAAGGCTAGAGTTGCTTGTGGACTGTTTCTTATACATGGTGCCTATGTATGTACTTTCTTTTTTTGTTGAGTGGTATGGACTGCTATGTTACCCACATCTCAATTAGGACATAGAGCTGTTACCTAGCACCAGCAGAGCACTTTCTTTTGGGGTAGGACGGTTGGTGTTGGGAAGAGGGTATGAATAGCAGTTTCTTCAGCTGAAACTACAGGAGAAGTTACTAGGAAACAGGAATTTATAAGTTTGTATTGAGTAATTCCTCTCCTATCCCCTATTCAGGAGAATTGGAGGGTGTTCTGAACAAAGAAGAGTTATACAGAACTTTATTTTTAATTGCAATAGGTGTAGAGGTTCAATATAATTATTTTTTTAATTAACCTAAAGTCTGAATGGTTACTGTTTGGTGGTGTGTTTTGTTTTGGTTTGTTTTTTTTTCCCAATTTCCAAATTACATCTGATATTAGTCTTGCACAAGAATTTAGGTCTCACTTGATCACAGAATGCTGGAGTCAAGCAATGAATGAGTCGTTCTCTGATAGCGCCTTCTCCCTTTCCTGGCTATGTGGGGAGTCTGGGCTCCTAACTTAGGTCATCCCTCAAAAATGGATGGAAGAGTCTTTTGAGCTGATCTTTTGCTTATTATCTTATTTTAGCTCAAATAAGCCATATTAGCAAAGCCATGGCTGCCTTGGAAAGGGCTCACAGAGTTCAGAGACTCCACAAACTCTCCAGGCAACCTGTGCCAGTGCTTTGGGCCAAAGAAGTCTTTGGTTTTATTTTAAATAATATTTGAGCAGTTTGTCCTCCAGAAGAGATAATTACCCCTACCGAGGTAGGGGAGGAAACGTCGCAGCACTTGTCATTCATGATGGATTTCCTTGACTGTTGGGTTGCTTACTTGGTTGGTGTCCCTCCTGTTCCATATCCCCCACATGCTGTTGTATTTGGTTTTGTTGTCTTTATTGTTACAGCTGTCTTATTTTTCATGTACCGTATGTGCACACTCAGATAATAAAAAGTAGTTGGATGAGGATATTTGGAAATTCAAAACTTTGAGTACTCCATGCAAGTGAGGCAGGTGATTTTTCTGCTGAAGAAAGACTTAGGGTATCTATTCCCAGCTGTGTCTACAGAGACTAGTTGGTGACTGCAAGGAGGGAGAGGTTTATAATTTTGCAAGTAAGGCTAGTAGGAGTAGAGGAGAATCAAGTGCAGGTAAGTGTCCTGACTGGGGGCATGTCTTGTCCTGCAGCCTCTTTTAGTCATTAAAACTGAATGACCAAAGGTAGGAATCTTAACCTCACTTGGAGAAGTCTGCTTCATTGTCAAAAAGTGGAGGTAACTCAGTGGTTGGGTGCATCCTAGTGGGGGACAGAAATGCAAACACAATTTTATGAAGAGGAAAAGGCAGAGAAGATCTTAGCAGTGGTTTATATTGTTGTTACTGATGGGTGGGTGAAGGCTAAATGTATCAAGCTTCCACGAGAAGGAACTGAAGGGAGAGAATCTTAGAAATGAGTGGATGTATTCTGGAGTGTGTTTATTTCTTTGCCTGAATGATTATGAAAGCAAGTCATGTTTAAACAGGTAGCATATACTGGAGGATTGTGCTGTGAAGGCTTCGTCCTCTTATTTGTGCTTTATGCCTTGAACTTTCTGAAATATTTGGGTATCAGCCACAGCTGCTGGTGGCTAGTCACTTTGTGTACTGATTTGTAGGTTTGGAATCCTCCTTTGCTGCCTTCCATGGCTTTTTCTGGAAGTGAAATTTGTAGTCCAAAACACTGAAACCTCAAATTTTACGGAAGCTTTGCATTATCTAATCTTATCTGTATTAATAAATTTGTACTAGTACATTATTTAAAGATCAGATAGGAAAAATATTTCACATTTCTAAAACAAAGGACAGGTTGCTTCATACAGCTTTCTGTTAGGGTATGTGAGGGAAAAGTAAGTAAAAGTGAGGAAAATGTGGAAGAGGTGAGATGGTGGTGGAATTCTTTGTTTTTCATGTTGCAAAAAATGAAGAGTCTTCTGGAAAGGGATTTATCGTTCTTGGTAAATCAATACTAGCCATCCCTCCTTAACAGAGGTAGAAAGTTCTTAGGAGAAATACTTGTTCCTATCAATATACTAGTTTTTGAAGTTGGGAACAAAAAACCCAATAAACCCAAGTCAACTAAACCCCAGAAAGCTGACCCAAACGGCATATTTATAGCAACTGGTTATAGGATGGATATTGATATATGTGGAGCAAAAAGAGTAAAGATCACTATAGAAAACTTCTGGATTAACTTCAGAATGGTGAGACAGGATGCGTGCTGAAAGTTAATATTTTAAAGAATTTTTCTTAAAATCTGTATTCTGGGTAAAATAGTGATAAACATTACATGTGAACAAATTACTTCAATAAATATACTGGCATTTTTAATATAAAATGTTTATTTGTTCAATCTATAGAATATGAACAGTTTGGTTTTTAAATTAGCCATAGTTTGAGAATAAACATTTCAACAATTCCATCTGTTGAGATGTTGAGAATACATCTTAAGACAATTTTTGTGCCTATGTTGAGCATGAATATAACAAAGATGGCTGATATCCTGTGTGCTCAACCAAAGTACAGGGGTAAACATGGCAAAGCTCAGTGCACTTGTAAAATATCCTTGAAACATATTAGAACACATAGAATATTCCAGTTTTGCTAGTGGAAAAACAAACAATGAACAGATCTAAGGGTGCTGTTCTGGATGGAGTATAATTAATAGTTGACAAGTATTGTATATTTTTGTGGAGGAAAACATCCGCTTACTTAGTAGGATGGATTTAACTGGGTTAGTGACCCATGTGGCATACTTTGAGTGTACAAAATGTACTTTACTTGCTAAAAATGTTTTGAATGCTCGTGGTTTAAGAACAACTCGTGAAGGATTCTTTTCTTTTGAGTATTTAGTGATACTGAATCTGCTTGTGGCTATCCTTGCACTTCAAATATGACAGACTGGATGAACGTAGTTGCGTAATGGGGGCTTTTTATGCTTCCAAATGGACAGTGTCCTGTACGTTCTGCACGCGTAGGATTTGAAACTTACTGTGATCCATGTACTGAGGTTGCGCTCTATACTCTTGCTATCTTATGATAGGCATTGATCTGCTGAGAAAGTGGATGTGGCACATGGAGTGGCTGTTTAAAAGGTATCATCAGTCTGTAGATGCTTTGCATGCAAGGTTTTCCTCTAGGAAGACTTAGACAATCTAGAGAGGCTCTGTTTGAGATAAAGGTTCTAGATGGTCAATAAAAACCTCTTGTCTCTAGAAGTGATGGTTAGTACTGGATTGGGGCTGAATTGTTGGCATTGACAAGTGTTCCCTGAAGTACTGCAGTTTTCCAGTATGAAATTATGCCTGAAAGGTGAAAGGACAGGAGCAGAATGAAGCGGGCTCTGATTCTTCTCAGTCTTTAAAATTCTTTCTTTTTTTATTGTCTAGTATCTGTATGTACACATGCATAGCTCTTACTTTGTGACAGAGGTCTTGAACTTTCCTCCACCAAAGACAGAACCTCCTGTAAGTCCTTTGAGAGTCTGAAATATAAAGTAGAATATTTTTTTTCTGGAAATATTTTTCTGTACTTCGAAAACATATCTGAGAGGTGTCTGTTAATGAAAATAAATCTCTATGGTGATGTCTCAGTTTTGTTTACTTGATAATTTCTGATTATAACAGGACACTTCCAGCTACCATAATATTTTCCCAGAGTATCACTGTAGGTAGTGCAATGCATCTGTCTGCTACTAGTCTCCATTGTGCCTATCAACTGGAAATAAAGATTTATTCCATCGTCATTCAGGCACTGGCCTGTTCCTCATCTTGTGCCAGTATCAGAAATCCACACAGCAGTGACATGAAATGATTCACTGACTGTTAAGTATTACACTTCAAAGATAGCAGCCTGATTTGATGTCAGGCTTCATAGTTTTTCAATCATGGTTTGACTGATGCACCAAAATTTCTTTGTGCTCCTTACTTGTTAGTCATCAATGGTGGCATATGCTCTGACATCTAGGGGAAAAAAATATTGTCAGCCAGCTACAGGGTTCTTCAAGGCGTAATCTGTATTTCAAAGTAGCCTGCCTTGTAGCCTTGCTGGCTGGAAACCTTAGGTTCCACGAGGTTTGAATAATGCCCACCCCTTACTTGGGAGCATAGAGAAGCCATGGGCTGCGTATTTTCTTCACAAGTTTAACTGCTGCCCAAAGACTTTTTGGGGGTGTTAGGTTTGTGAAACACATGCATGCTTCTATGGCATCAGGATGCTTTTGTTATCTTTGGGGTGGAGGGAAGAGGTGGCCATTCTATCAAAATTTCATTTGCACAGAAATGAGCATGACTGTACAGTTTGCAGGTTCAGTAAAGAAAAACATGGGATAAATGTGGTTAATGAAATTTCGGAGATCAATTCAGTACCAAAAGTCCTTAGCATTAGCACAAGGTAAAGTAATTCAGATCAAATGTCAGAAATTGTAGTTCACTAGATACTTCTTTATTGTCACCAGCAGTTTTCAGTGGTATTTAAATTTAAAGGAGTTCATAGAAAATACTTATTTTACCCCTGCTGTACAGCAGTCATGTCTGAAAGAAGCAGCAGTTGAAAGAATATATGCAGCAATGTCTTTTAAACTCTCCCCACCTACTTTTCACAGAATCAGCTAGGTTGGAAGAGACCTCTGGGATCATCGAGTCCAACCTTTGACGACCTTTGACGTAACACCACCATGTCAACTAGACCATGGCACTAAGTGCCACATGTAGTCTTTTCTTAAAACACCTCCAGGGATGGCGATTCCACCACCTTCCTGGGTAGCCCATTCCAATATCTAATGACCCCTTCTGAGAGGAAATTTTTCCTAATGTCTAACTTAGCCTCAAGCTGTGCCAGGGGACGTTCATGTCCTCTAGTCCTTTTGGAAGACATTAATCATTTATATGCTCATGAATTGGGTAGAGTATCTCGAGATGGCAGTAGCCAGTTCTGGATTGGTTCTATCAGTTTCAAGAAAGTCTTTGAGGGCAGTGTTCTTAAACTATGTGGCCCTCATCCCTGATGGTCAACGAGGAGAGGAAATGCCCGTAAGCAAGCCAACAGGGACAGAGATGTGAACATTGTTCACACAACCCCTAAACACTGCACAGTCAATGTGCAGGTATAAGCCTGTGTGAAAACAAACCCAACATGGTTACCTTTTGTGTCTTCTTTTCTTCCTGTTTCAGTCTTGCTTGCAACCATGTCTGTGAGCTCTTCAGGGTGAGTTTGGGTTTTCCCCCCCTGCTTTAAGTGTTTCAAGTGACTAACTTGGCTGTGTTTCCAGGTGCTACTGCAAGTGAATAACGGTGGAACAACTGAGTAGTTTACAGGTGTGTCAGATTGGTAAGTTCAGAACAGGTGAAAGTGTGACAGGATGACTTGATGGAGGAAACTGGAAGTAAGATAATGATTACAAAGACTGACAGAAAATAAGGCCAGAAAAATAAATTCAATTTACTGATGTTATATAACCATCTTAGTGCAGCCTGTAGATTCATTAGTTTGAGAACATACTTTGTAAGGGAGAGTGATTGCGTGTGGCTTCACTTCTAGCAAATTGACTGTAATTTAGAGTGAAGGTGTAGGAGGTTGAATATATTATTATTCTGGGTTTCTAGCTGGTGTGATCTTGTCTAGCATATGAGTTTTTTAGTGTGTTCAGCCAGCGTGTGTTCTAGCATGCTTCAATTTGCAGTTGCAAAGATCCTTGAAACCATGAATTGGCACAGTAGCACTTCTTGATATTTTTTTTTTAAATTTGTTTTAAACACTGAGGGCCTAAAACAATAATATGGAAAAAGAATGAATTAGCTCTTTTTGTACCAGGAAGATATTTACAGATTTGTACAAAGATGGTGTACAGCAATAAAGTAAGTATTTCATTCCACATGGAAGATAAAGGGAGGGGAAAGGCACTGTTTTGAAGGTCACCCTTAAGTAGGTGGTACTTGTAAGCGAAGTATGTCATCCATCCTGGCACAAACAGAAATGACTGGAAGAGCATGAGGTGGGGATAGGAAGAGAGCAAAGGGAGCGGAGCTTGCTGCAGTTACCTCTGCTGGACACCCATCCTTTCTGAGCCATGGGAGAGCTCAGCGTGCACAGCCCACGGGTATGTGCCTGGCAGGACTGCCAGCCTCTGCTCAGGATGCTGTACCTGAGAGGGCTTTACTTCTGAACAGAGGTGGGAGGCTATCAGTGCTCTGTTCCCACCCTAGCATTTAATTTTGAAATCTTAATTCTCTTATGGAAAATCTGTTGAATGTCTTGGGCTTTGTCTCACTTTCATTCTCAGCTCTAGCGGTAAGGGATAAATCTTTTCCTATACCTCTGTAATCAAAGCTTTTGTTTTTGTTATAAGCAAGTTTGAGCAGTGTATATGAGATCACATGATTAGGCAGGAGTTTATTTATTTCTGTGTGGCTATCTTCATGCTCAGCTTCCAGGGTGAACAGAAATATCTCTTTGCTTTTTGGAAAAGTCTTTAATGTGAAAAGGTGAGGAGCTTTGAGTCTTCCTGTTTGAAACTTCTGCAGATCACCTTTGAGACTGACCTCTTCTGTATTTTTTTTTTCTGTAGATATAATTAAAGAAATTGAAAGTGATGTTTTGATCAGTTCCTCATCAGCATTCCATTTTCTAAAAAGGTTGCTACTAGTCTAAAATAGCTTTTTGTTACAAGTACCTCATCAGTTGCTAGCACCTTAGCTGTTTGTTATTAAATAAACATAGTGTGTTTGTAAAGGCTTGGTAATGTTTCACTTGCCTGATAAAGTGTGTAGAAGTGCCCTATGATGTTTTACAATCTAACTCCTGGTCAAAATGCTTGGTAATGGTGTTTTTTCCCCTCAAACCTCTGGACCAGAAAGGTGATGAAATGAAACTGAGTCTAACAGTTGGGAAGGAATGAGGTAATGTATGTTATGGGAGTCTAAGAGAAGAAGGGAGTTTCTATAACTGCAGAACACTTTAACTCAAGTTATATTTTAGTACTTTTAGACAAATCTTTGACTTACTGTGCTGAGGACGTTTTGATTTAACCTAAAATATTCTTCTTATTCCTTCATAATAGATTTCTTGCTGACAAAATGTATTTTGGTACAGATTCTTTGATTGCTTAACATAGTAACACTTGCCAGTGTAGAAGATATCTGTGTTTATATACCAGTGTAAGCTACGTAAAGCTGTGTAGTTTTACATGTGTATGGTTGAAAATACTATGGTCTGTCTTCCTATCCTAATGTCAGGATGTCTGGGATTTTTGTGTGTGTGGAGTACTCAGCAAAGTGAAAATGGGCTGAGGTTTTCAAAATACTAATGTACTACAAATTTATGTTTTATGACAAAGCATTCCTTGGGTAAAAGCAGTTGGATTGCAGCTTCAGTGTACTAGCAAGGCCATGTAATAGGAAAGCTAGAGGGTAAATACTTAGAAGTCTTTACGTGTTCAGAAGGAGTGGGAGAGCTGTTACCTGCCTGATGTGAGAATGCTGGAGTCAAGCAATGAATGAGTCGTTCTCTGATAGCGCCTTCTCCCTTTCCTGGCTATGTGGGGAGTCTGGGCTCCTAACTTAGGTCATCCCTCAAAAATGGATGGAAGAGTCTTTTGAGCTGATCTTTTGCTTATTATCTTATTTTAGCTCAAATAAGCCATATTAGCAAAGCCATGGCTGCCTTGGAAAGGGCTCACAGAGTTCAGAGACTCCACAAACTCTCCAGGCAACCTGTGCCAGTGCTTTGGGCCAAAGAAGTCTTTGGTTTTATTTTAAATAATATTTGAGCAGTTTGTCTTCCAGAAGAGATAATTATCTGTAAGATTATTTGTCATACAGAACTTATCTGAAGGTTTGTTAGCCATCTGTCTTATTTGTAATATGATGTTCCATCTTAATGTTAATACTCTTTATTCCTGCAGCGTTTTAAGGATATAGTCAGATGACCTAAAAACCACAATAAATTAATACTATGAAGTGGCAGCCCTCCTCAACCGAGGTATTGCAACTCACCTAGTCAGTTGACGTACTAAGTAAAATTAGTTTGGCTAAATGAGAGGTGTTTATCTTTTCGGGTGGATCAGTGTGTTTGGCACTGTTCCAAGGCTGTACACCTGTGACTCTTCTCTTATGATGTATTTTTTGTATATATATCAAAATTGTCTGCAGAAGAATGCCTGGACAGCTATGTCTATGCAAACAGCTGCATTTCTATTCTGTATATATTGTTTAACTTTTTATCAACACTAAGAAGTGCTAAAAGGGACAGGATCAAACTTGCGTAGGCTTGTTGGGAGTATGGGAGTAGAGGGGGAGTCAGCACTAGTCATGGGATGGAGGGGAACCTCCCCATGGGGCAGCTGCCATGGAAAATCTTGACATCTTTTAATACTCTCTACTCAGTCTTTTTCCTTTTTTTTCTTATTCTTTCTGTGGAAAAAAAATGAGGAAATGTAGGTAAAATAATCAGAAAAAGGAGTTTAATGATTCAGGTTTTTTCTGCATGTGTTTTGTCCACTGACTCTCCAGAGTGTCTTGGTCTCTAAATACCCTGCTTTGTTTGTATGCCTCAGAGAAAATATGTGAGGCAGGTGGATAATGATGGAACTATCCAGACTTGAAAGGAGAAGTTGTGTATTAAGATGGGTCAGTTTTCTAAATAATCTTTAATTTTTTGGCATGGCGATAAAGAACACTTCTTCTTCCTCTTAAAGCGTCTTTAGGTCCTACTGGCCTTCTAGCATAAGGGTTATTTTTGATGGCAGTTTCAATCTGTATTTTAACATCTCACAACATGGGATTACTCTGTATAGTGAAGGGCTTTGAGAGTCTGGAAGGGGCTGTGTTATTGGACTCTTTCTCCAACCATACTATTTCCCTGTTGCTTTTTGTTGCATATGTTCAAACAGCTTTTACAGTTAATGCACATTGTTTTTAAATACTTTTTAAAATAGAAATTTACCATACTGAGACATGATAAATTATAGGGAGTTCGTAGGAAGTGTGGTGGGTCAGGACTTCAAAATCGGTGTGGAATAAATGACAAAGAGCCATCTGTCTGGTCTTAAAATGGGTGAATATCCAGAACTGTGAAAATTAAGCAAAACAGGTGTTCAGGTGCATGAGAAGGAGGACCTGTTTAAGACAAGGAAAAGTTTAGGATTCTGCTGTAGGTATACAGAAAGACTGGACATGAAAAGCAGTGGAGGGAGGAAGAACAACCCTATTGAAAACTTTCAGCACTTAGTTCTGGATAATTTAGACAATATGAAAAATTAATAGTTCCTCTCTGTTTTGTGACTTACACTTGCTCTCAAGTAACAGCCTGCTAGTACTTCATTGTCTCTTAATATTGTTAAGAATTAACTTGAAATGCAAATAGCAAAAATATCCTTTATTTGGGGAGGGAATCTAAAAGGCTTTTTTTTTTTTTCATGGTGTTTCCATATTGTTTCGTATAACAGCTTTAGCCAGATTGGGACCATGAGAAAAACAGTTGAGAGATGCTTAGAAAAGAAGCTAGATTTTTTTTTTTTTTTTTTTTTTTTTTTATGGAATTCTCATAGTTGAAAGTAGTTCTTCAAGATACAGGGCATCATCTGCAGCGTTTTAAACTTGAGAGCATTCCCTGAAAACATGTCTGAATTTGAAAACTCTTAAATTAAGCTGCCATTAAGTTTTACTTCAGAATTTCTCAGAAAAAAACCTGTATCTGCAATTAGTCTTGCAATTGGCAAAAGACATAATTAACAGCCAAATACACTGATTTTTGCCCTCCACCCCCACACACTCCTTAGCAGTTGCAGCTGTTGGTGTTTTAGCCTCTGAAGTTTTACCAAAAACGGCATTCCTGTGTCAAAATCAGTTGTATTAAGTATTAAAAATGTGGTTTTCTGAAGTTCAAATACACTTAAATGTATATATAAACCCATGTGTAAGAGCTACTCACAATGTGAGATGACAGTATTAATAGAAAATAGTAATGGACATTTAATAGATACTAAGAAAAAGCTTTTAGAAGTTAATTGATGGAGCATTTCATGCATGATACTGCCTTTAATGGTAAAAATACATCATCAGTCTGCATCTGACAGCATGTTTCCATTGCAGTTGAAAACAGGGGAAAGTTAAAACTAGGGGAGCGTCGTAGAGTGGTTGGTTATGAAGTGCTGTGGAGTGAGCTGGGAAACTAATGTGTATAGAATTTACACAGCATGTTTAGGTTTAAAAAAAGAAGTATGTGTCTTTGAAAATAAACATGGCTTTAAAAAAGTTCTGTTTAGAAGGAGATGAAACAAACAACAAAGGTAGAAACTTGGATTAATATATTAAAACTATGCCATTTGGTTTTCTAATAAAAAATCAGGATGTAATTTTTTTTTTTCTCCCCCTCCAGATGACCAAGAGCAGTAACTGCTGGGTTGGGGTGCTTAGGAGATCCTTACTCTACAGGGCAAGGAAGATCAGAGTGTCCTCCCTGTTCTGCAATTTCCGTGAACATATAATACAAAACGTTGTTTCCAGCTTTCCCGATGATTGTTTTGCAACACATGTTGGCAATGGAAAACAGTCATGTTCTTTCAATTTGTATTTATATAATGTATTAGTATGGTAAAACTTGGTAGAAAACCTGTTTAATTTTAGCTCCCAGAGTAGAAGGCTTGACTATGGATAGTTGCTCTCTGTATAGGGTTTACTTCCCTTTCTTTCTCCAAGCAGCTTGGGTTTAGGTAGGCTGTTGGCCCCTTAGTACTTTGGGATTTGGTGTTGATAGCAGTTTTTTATTTTTAGTGTAGCTCTTAATGAATTTAGATTTGAATTAGAAGTTGCCTACTACACTGATGTTCCAAAGTTTGATGACAGTTTTCTTAATCCATCTTAATAACATATATGCTGGCAAATAAGTAACGAGTAACAAAGCGTTTTCTTCCCGTGCCCTGACGATGCTTGGTTTTACCATAGTTCCACATGCTGTTTTCTCACAGTCGTTTCCCTGAAGCTAAGCAGAGCCATGCTTTCCTGCTCTTGTCAGGCACTTTGGAGTTTGTACTTCAAGTGATAGAATAATAGGAACAGTCATTTAGAAAAGTTTTCAGAGTAAGTAATGATCAGATAAGTCTGACTTGGTGCATACAAACTTTGCCACAGTCTTGTAAAATTCAGCCTTATTACAAAGTACATTAGATACAACATACTTTTGAGTGATCCAAGGATAGTAAATGCTTGCTTTCTTTTTTTCTGTGTGCTTGTTTCTGGCATAATTGTAATTCAATAGCCTTGCTGAAAATCAGGTTAAAAATAACTATATACTGTAATAGGGTTCTGTCTTTTTGGTGAATAAAAGACTAATTTGGGAGGATCTAATAATTTATTTTTTTTGCTCCCCAATCTGTAGTGTATTTAAGTTTTCGGTATACTGTTGCTCGTCATGTTGTTCATATGGTGGCATTTCATGTTTTTGGGGTTTTTTTTTTTAGCTGTTTTTTTTTTCATTTCAGGTGTAGCATTTGAAATACTTGTCTAAGTGTTGATTGTAGTACTGGGTAGGAGGAGAAAGTAGCATGTATGTTTAATATCACTGTAGTAATAAGTTAGGGGAAATAGCCAAAAGAGGTAGCAGAATTAATATTTTACCTTTTGCAGTTCACACAGTTACCTTTTTCTAGTGACATGCTCTTGGATATCCAAAATTGTGAGGAGTATTAGCTCAAGGTGTTTTTTCCTCCCAGCTATCTGTCAAAGTTACAAGATCCAGCTTTTTGCCTCTGGACTGTTTGGTGTTCCTCTGCTTCTTTCTAGACTAATGGTTGGTGTGAATTGCCACCGCAGCTGAACATGACTTGGAAACTTTGCTTGGTACAGTATGTATTTGCCCATCTATACCAGTAGGGATTTCTCCAGCAAACTACACTGTTGGCTTGTATTGTTTCTCAAGGCTATGTCAAAGTGTTATCTGGGATCTATAAAAAGTCAAGAATCACACTAAGATTTTCTTGGTGACCCTCTGTTTTCCTAGTTGCATTAAATCATATAAAGTGCTTAAGTTGATGGTTCCTGGTTCTTGATTATTATTATTTTTCTTCCTCAGATGTAACATAATAGTAGAATACAGAAAGGGAAGAATGACAGCCAAACCCAGTAAGCTTTAAAGTACTATTAATGTACTTTTTCCTCCTCTTGCTTCTTTCTTGGAGGAAATAGTACTGACTGTACCCCCCTTGCCCCCGAGCACACAGGAAGAACTGTCTGGCCTTTCATCTTGGTTGCCTTTTTTTCCCCTTAGGTTTTTTAGCGACTGCAAGACAGATCCATGACTGCCTTTCCTTGTCACGATAAGCATTTAAGAAACTTAATTCTGAAGAACAGTAGGAAATTCCTAGTTTAGTGTATCAAAACTCTCCTTGACATAACTAGGTCCAGCTGGGCCAATGTATTGATAGATGTCACTCACTTTTGATGTAGAGTCCATATAAGGCAGATGGCTTTGCATGGCAAGTATCTCCAAATCTGCTACTACTCTTAGTAGCAGGAGATACGTATTTTTTGTCTGTCTCTGTTACAACAGTGCTCTGCAGATGTGGCTTATGGCAGGGAAATCTGTGGGAGGCTTTCATTTCCTGAAAATTTGGTGAAGTGATTGTGCCCTGAGATTATGCTTTACGGAGTTTTGCTTGAATAGTTGCAGTAGTGTTTAGTCATAATGAGACTTGTAGCTATGTGGATTGTTTTATTACAGATAAACTTTCCTGTCCTTTGAAGGGGAGCCATGTTTCTCTGCGCAAGGTTTCTCTTAGCTTCCCATGCATCACAGAAGATCTCTGCAAATGGATCAGTTACGGGCCATAGAAAATTTGCCGTATAAATTGTAGCTGCATTAAGTGAAATCTCTGCATTCTCACTGACGTTACTCATTCCTGTACTGTGGGTTTCCCCCCATTTTTTTGCAAAGATATCAGATATGCAAACAGAGAAGAAAAATTAATAGTGTCATGCTCATTCTTTCGTTCCAGCAGTGTTAAAGGCAGTTACTCGTGCAGGATGAGATTAGGCTGGAAATAATTGCCACTGGAAGTTAATAAAACCAGGAATTTCCAAACTTCTAGTTCATTCTTTTTGGAGTTTATGGGTATCAAGAATATCCAGACTTACTCTAACTGAAGAATGTAAGCTTTCTGCTTCATAGCTCAGCTACTGTCTGCTTATTAGAAAGAACCTATCCTCACAAATATCTCATATTTATTTTACATATGCTAGCTGTTATCTAGCCTGAGCCAGGCTGTCAGACAAGATGGAAGTACTGGTTTGTCTTAATGGCCATTCCATAAAACTAATTTACTTAATTGTCCCAGCTGACCCCAGCCAGAGTTTGCCCTCTTCCCAATATGTAAGTTTTGGAGGATGGTTTTCATCCTATCAGTGTCCAGCCGTTTTACTAACAGCATAGTTCAGGGAAGCGAGTTATCTGTTGGGTTTTGGCTTTTTTTTTTTTTTTAACTGCCAGTGACAGTTTGGTTCAGCAATTCCTGTGTGCCACTAAAGTGCATGTGTTATGGTCACTTGGTGTTGCTGTTGGAGTCTATCATTTCTTCCTGTCTGAGATACCATCTCCTGGTAAGGTGGGTTTTTTGTAGGGGGGAAGAGGAAGAAGGGGTTTGTGTTTGTGTTTTTGTTTGGTGTTATTTTCCATCACAGTAGCTCTAAGGGTGTGGTCACAGGGTTGCATTCTCGCTTCTGTTCAGGCGCCTTGAAGTATTGCCTGAAGTTAAAGTATGATGATTGATCAGAACCATCTTTCTGGTCAATTGTAATGCAGAATAAAATGGGAATACTTGAACCTCTTTCAATGTCTTTTTATTGTTGTCACTGGCTATGCTTTTCTAATGAGATGAAAGTTGCTGTATTCCAGCCAAAGAGAGGGATGACCTTTGAGACTGGTAGGTAGCTTGACTGCTCTAACAAATGAAGCTATATAACCAGGTAGAAATTTTAATTAAATTGGTCCTAGTTGGAAACTCAAGTCAGTAGTCAGAATAGACAGAAAAAAAAATCAGCTTGTAGTAATAAAGTCTCTTTTCTTAGGTATCACTCAGAAATGTAATGAGGAAAGGCTCTTAAGCACTACATAGGAAAGGCTCTTAAACACTGCATATTCCTGAACCTTTAAAATCTACTTGGTCAGCTTTTTCACTGTAGCATCAAGGAACCATGCAGCAAGGCCACAGCTTTGAAAGTATTGCTTTATTAATGAGGAGAGCGCCCAAAAAGGGATCCTTGTCCCTTCTCAATGAAAGCTTGTCAGAGCAGGAGTCAAGCTGCCTATTAAGCAGAAAGGGAAGTTCTCTTAATAAAATACTTGCAAAGCAGCCACCTGGAGATTTGTTTATTAGTTTGCTAAATGTTATAGATGATGCTGTAATACTGTTATCATCAGTTTGGGAAAACAGTGTAATTTTAAAAAATACCAAAGGAAAAATCTATCTCCTTATTCTAGTTTGTCGGTACCTATTCTATGAAACACGCTAGTACCAATTATTAGAGCTGCTGGTTCTAAAAAAGATTTTTTTCCTTCTCTCTCTAAAATGAGTTATCTAACAAGTAGCTCAAGTATGCAGGTACTTGCACAATTATTCTGTCTGTCTAATAAAAATGTACATGTTAATGTATTTTTTTAGAAATTCAGTCTTTAATCTGGTGTTAAATACCTCTTTTGGGGAGGTAGTTGTGGAAAGAAACTAGAATTTTTCATCAAATCCTAGTTAGCACTTTCTGCTCCTGGCTTTCTGGAAAGGAAAATATTCTTCATAGTACCTGGAGGGGTTTTTAACTAGTGTTCACACATGGGTTTTTGTGCTAGATGGTTTTAGACTATGAACTCCCTAGTGAACGAGGCTCAGAGATGCGAGTAGCTGTTTGTGATGGTTGATAGTTTTTAAAGAAATATAGTTGGGGACAAGTTTTGGGCTTGCAGCCAGTTTATCTTTCCCAGTTGTCTCCTTTCACTTTCTGTCTGCTTTGTGCCAGCTCTAAGAACTTAAGTTTTTCCCTTGTGTATATAGGCTGTATTTTATTATGCAGCATTTTGAGGGTGCTAGTTGACCTGACAGACCTTTGAGGGAGTGTTTTCTCTCCCATCTGATTCAAGTGACCTGCACAAGGATTGCTGTAGTGGGCTTCACAATGTGCTGAGGAGGAGAAACGGTCAGATTCTTGGATAAAAGTTAATTTCCATTAGATCCTAAGAATAACACAAAAAAAATAAGAAACTCTCCGTGTAGATAGAAGTAGTTACTTTTCTCCTTGTAGAAACTACATTTAAACGTGTTGTAAAACTAACATGAGCGTTTGAGCAAGTGCAGATAGAATTGAGCATCTGATCTATTCTTATTCTTTTTAGGCCATCATGGCTGCACGACCTATTTCCAAAGAGTAATAAGCTGTCTCTTTTGGGTATTGATTTTTAAAAGCTTAAAATGTAAATTCCAAAATGGTACTGTTTGATTCTTGGGATGGGGGGTGGGGTGTGTTTTTTATATTGTGTTTTTATATTGCTCTATACAAGTACTGAGACTTTTAGCTTAAAACATAATAAACATAATTTTTTTTTCTTTTAATTTAAGAAATAATTTCCATACAGGAAAAATTCTAGGTATTCCACATATACTTTTTGTTTGTCAAGTAAACTGTTACAAATTACAATAAGCTTGCATATGGTTATATATCTTTGGTTTATCAGTAAGAAATTGTATGTATATTTAAAACATTCTAGTAGTCAGTAATGGTTATTGTGTTTAGTTGTTGCATCCCAGAAGGCAGAATCTCTTTATTCCATATGTTGTTCAGTAAGTCTGATCTTTCTGTGGTCTTTAAGAAAGCATACATTTTTAATGTTAGGTCTGTCCCCTTTCCAAACTGAAAGCCTGCTACTGCGAGTGGAGATCTGGCTCTGCATCTTTTTCTTGCTGTGTCTCTTCCAGTTCCAAACAGCTTTGACTCCTGTCAGAGATTAATCCTTCTCGTTGACCTGTGCTATCAGAACCTCACAGAAGTACCACCTCTTAGATTTTATCTTTATGTGAGTCAAGCTGCTTTGGATATTGCTTGGAAAATACTGCAGTGTTTCTTTCCATAATGATAATAGAAGTATATTACAGTATTTATTAAAATATCTTTTGTGTTAGTAGTGGATGAGTTTGCAGCTACTTCTTATTTTAATATAAATTTTTTTTAATATGAAACATAAAATGGAGGGAGTTGCTGTATACAGGCCTCCTGTTTCTTTTGTGGGTGTGTTTTGTGGTTTGTGGGGTTTTTTTTTTTTTTGTTGTTGGTTTTTTTTTTTTGAAAGTCCACTTTGGAGAAGTGGAACTTGACAGTGAAAGACCACCAAAATGCTCATGCATTTAGGACATGTTGGATCTGGGCTCAGTGAACTTTGCATGGTATCTTTCTCAGTTTTTGAGTTGTTTTTGTTTGGTGTGTTGTTTTTGCTTGTTTGTTTTGGTTTTGATTTTTCTTTTTGTGGTGATATTCCTAGCCAGTGGCTTTTTTTTCGGAGAGGTGTTGAGATAGCTCTTGAAAGAAAATGGTCTCCATTTCAAAAGCAACCTGCCATCCATGATTTACACTAACCGTTAAATGCTGCCCTGAATCAACGGTAAAGCTTCTACTGGTGTGAGAAACTCTCGCTCTGAGATGTGGAGTAGGATGTACCATTTCTATACTCAGTATCTTTCAGGTTTTGGTACTGTATCTGCTTTCACGGATCAGCCACTTGGGAGTGTTTGCAAGGACACAGGATGAGTGTCAGTCACACTGTTGATACATACATTTATTTAACAGCTCACTGCCAGAGATTTTGCCACTTAAAGAAAAATGGTGGGTGGATGTGTTCTTGTTTTTTGGGTTGACAATTTGTTACGGAGATGTTAGTGTTTTTGTAGTTATTGTATGTGTAAATACAGAATTCCTGCCTTGTACATCTGTAAGTTATTTTGCCTTTTTTTTGCTGTCTCTTTTGTGTGTACTGTCCTCTTCTACTCCCTTAAACTTGTGTTGTCTTTTTTTCTCCATTGCAATTTTCAGCTAATCCAGCAGTGAGGTAGTTGGAGCTGTCATCTAACAGGTTGGCAGGAAGCCTTATCCATGTTTTGCCAAATATATGGCAAGAATTGCTCTGCCCAAAGCAACTGAGCTGTATCAGTTCACATTTTAGTTGCATTTCTCAGATTTTCTTGTAATTATGAAGATGGACAGTGTGGGGATTTTTTGTCTTAATAGTTTATAGTGTTAATAGTGTTAAAACTAAGTGATTAGACCCTACAGATTAGTGTATGAGCTTCCTCCCTTGAAACCCCCTCTTTTTCTTTTTTTTTTCTGATAAGAGTGTATTTTGGGGGTTTTAAATATTTTTTTTTTAAAAAGCTTTTATCAGCCTTACTGTCTTCACAACAGTTGTTGTTAATATTTAAGATGACTCTTGGAAATATTATCTGACACGTGCAAGGTAGAAGTGAAACCATGTGCGCATGTTTTGTAAAGAACATGGTGCAGACATGATAAATTTTCTCTAGAAGTGATCCGTGTAATTTTTTTTTAATAAACTATTTTGACAGTCCTTTATCACTTTTCTGTAACTTACAATGTCTTCATGAAACAAACAAACAGGTTAATTGTGTACTCTTTAACGTACCCACTTAGAAGTACACGCTTCCATAGCATTTGTGGAAATGCAAGACAGTCTTGATTGATTATAGGAGTTGACATAGTGGCAGATTAATTTTATTTTTCTTTCATGCCTGGAAGTATTTGTGCTTACTGGTCTTTTGAGGGCATTAAAGCTTGTAGTGTTATGGTTTAGGTTTCATGAGCCATTTTGAGCTATCAGGTAAGATACTTCTTAATTTAAATTTAAGTTTTGACCTGTCAGTGTCACTTAAGGTTTTAATTTTGAATAAACGTGATTTTGTTTGATATTATTTTATCTTACTATACAGTGTAATTGGTATAAAATATTCAAGTAAATGTTTATTTCAGAGCAGATTCAGCTTGATTTAATCTCTTAAAAAATGCAAATGTATTGACTTGGTTAAAATTGTGACAGCATCTGGCAGTCATTTCAGCAGGTGTTTGTATGAGGATATTAAGATTACACACATACTCCCTCAAATTTGTTTATTGACTTTTATACTTCTACCATCAACAAATGTGATTATAATGCCTTTTATTTATGTTATTAGATGCAGTAGCTGATATTGTTACGCTTTAAAATAGGGTTTTTCAAAGTATTTTGGAGGCACTGAGGTTCTGTGTTTTAAAATTGATTTTTCCGCTTTAAAGCAGGCGTGTGTCTGTTATGTGAGTGTGGTTTTTAGGGGAGGATTTTCAAAATACAGCTCTTGGAATTCTCAGTCTGTATTATGAGTGTTGTCATGTTGCTCGCTCAGGGAAGGGTAACGTGCAGTCTTCAGGAAATGCTTTCTGAGAAGCATTTATCTGAAAGCTAGCGCCGTAGCTCCTTTAGCCTGTTCAGAGCTCACCGTGGAGCACTTGGAAGGCTAGATAGAAACAAGCACTGAGGCTGCTTCTGTAACAGATTCCCTTAAGACTTTCAGGTTTCCTGATAGCGTTTCACTTGACAGTAACTACACAGGCTACATTTGGTAAAATATTATCAGTTGTTAGTGTTCATGGTATGTTCAAAATCTGTGCAGAAGCTGGTCAGCTCCTCAGGAGTGTGACAAAAACTGCTGGTGAGAAAGAGGTCATCTAACTCACCTGGCTCTCATTATCCTTCTATAGCCAGCAAATTACCTGCAGGCTATTAGCAGGTTTGTGACAGAGTCAAGCCAGAGGCTCTTGGTTCCTGAAGCACTCTCCTCCCTGTGAGCTACTGTCACGATACATGAGCTGCCGTCACGGTATGTTCCTCATGCACTGCCGCAGGGACTGGTGCCTCCATGCTGGCACTGCTCAGCAGTGATGGGCACCTTGGCACACGTGTGCCCTGGGCACCCTCCTGCTTCCCACGCGCTGGCATGGATTTGTGCTTTCCTCTGGTGCCCTTCTCTCATTTTCCTTGCTGCTAGGATGGAAAAAAAGGAAGATTTTAGTTCTTCTGATACCCGCTGTGAATCTGAGTGAATGTGTGCATATCCCGTAATGTCATTTGTGCTAGAAAAGTGATCTTCAAGTGGGACTCCTGCCATCTTTCTAAATCCGCTGCAAGAAAATGAATACATTTCTTTTTTGCTTAGCCAGTCCTTCAGGGTTTCAGCCAAACTGACCTTTACTTCCATTTTCCCCCATAGGCTTCTGCCTTCTCTTTCCAGCAGTAATACGTTTTGTCCTTAGTGGCCTCCACGGGTTTACTTCTAAGGACCTGATTGGGGTTTGTCTCTGCCCTTTTCATTGCCTACCAAGGGATCAAAATTCTGTGCTTTGATTTTTTTTTTTTTTTTTGCTTATTATGCTTTTGCTGTGTTTCATGTGGTAATTTTGAACTATTGTACTGACCATCCAGAACAGGGGGGAAAAAAACCAGCTGTTCTGACAGTCATTTTGTGTCTTCAGTGCAAAATAGGGGAATGGGCTTAAGACCAGGCACCCAGAATCCCTGAGTAGCATGCTTCTGGGGGATATTGGCAACAGAAATCATAATTACTGTATCAGATCTTAAATAGAAACAAGGGGTGCAAAGTAGATACATGCTGCAGTGTTTGAGTACATTTGGGTGTTTTTGCTGTGAGGGAGCCTTGCTGCTGGTGGTGGTGGCTGCCTGAATCACTCCTGGCAGGGAGTCCTTCAGGCCCGCAGCTCCTCTTCTGCTCTGGCGTGCGAGGAAGGGCTGGGAACTCTCCTGTAGCAGCTTCTCTCTTGTGCCTGCTGATATCTTGTTAAATGGGTGCGGTATTTTCGATGAGAGGTGAAAAGAAATGGGTAAAATTAGGCGACTGAATCGTGAGCATGCAAAGGGTCTGCTCTGGGGTCGGTAACCTCCCGCAGGTGCACGATGCCAACACTGGGCCAGATCCTTCTTCACATGAAAATGTGCTGCAGTTCATCTGTCAATGTCCTTTAGGTTTTTTGTATAATATATAAATCCTTAGCTTTCAAAGGCAGAGAAGTGCTCAGATGCTAGTGAGGTGTGTCATGTAAGTAGCAGACGGGGAGAGGCAGAGTGAACTAGCTTCTAGCTGAAGTTATGGAGGTTGCTCTGTTTTTTAAAAAATGGTGGGGTTTTGGTAGAAGTTTCACAGATCACTTCTGTCCTTAAAAACCTGTGCTGTTGCTGCAAAAGGGGTGGTGGTTCTTCCCAGCCCTGAGGTCTTGTCCCCTCCTTGTGGCTGTGCTGAGCTCCAGACCGACTGCTGGGCTGGCCGAAGGCTGATCATGGAGGTACTTCTGGCAGGGTTAGTTTTCAGGTGGATTAATGAGCTGATGACGCTCTCCTAGATGGCCCTGAGATGACTGTGTGAAGTTGCACACATACCACCAGCTAACTTCATCTTTTTACCAGCTTCTGTCCTCTATTTAGATGTCCTGGTAGTGTTGTGATCTGTTTATGATACACGGCAAGGTTTCCAATTTATAAATATCTGCTAAGGTAGAGGAAAACTTGAGGCCAGAAAAGAGCAGGAGGACACTGAAATAGCTTTTTCTTCAGAATTCTGTTGGTTAGCTGTCACTGGTGTAGCAGCTTGGGCTATGATGACATGCCTAACCTTATATAAATGCAATGTTTTGTAATTTATGTAAAAAAACAAAACAAAACAAAAAACCTGTAGGAAAATCATGAGATTAAGATCTTGAAATGTAAGAGAATCTTTAGAACTTTTAAAATTGCTTTTCTTTGTGTTTTAAACAGACTGGTTTAATATTTGAAGGGTAGGAGGGGTTTATGGTGGGGTTTTTTTTGACATCAGTCTCTCTTCACCCTAATGTATTCAGGAAAACCGCTTACTCTACAGTATTGCTTTTCTGGACATCAATTTTACATCATGTTTTACCCAGTTTAAAAACAAAAAAGCAGTTAAAGCTAAAAGGAAGTCCAAAATTCTTCTCTCACAGTTAAGTAGAACATCTGCAGAAATTATACCTTTTACTTAAGTGGAGCTGGGCGTTAATTTATTTTTTAGATGGTTTTTGTTCTGGCCTTTTTAAAATTCTTGTAACTTTATTATGTGATGCTAGTTGTAGGGCATGCAGTGATAAGTAATTATTCCTTGCTTGTTTCAAGTATGTTCCATAAATATATGGACATGGAAGATTGAAACTAGTGAATCAAAAACTCTTAAAATTATACTCTGTCCTTTTTTTTTTTTTTTTTTCTTTTTAAAGGGCTCTTTTTTTTTTTTTTTTTTTTACTGTTACTTTTCTAAGTACAATTTAGGTAAACATAATGTATGTATTTAAAGCTACTTCCATTTTACAGAAGGGTTTGTATTCTGGCCTGGGCTATTCCTGAAGTGTTTGGGGAAAATTCTGCCTTGAGTTTTGTACTAAATGCCATGTTTACTAAATGATTTCTTGATAACATCTGGTTAATAATTGAAACTCCAGTGTTCTTAGTTATGCTGATAGTGTTAGGGGAAAAAATTGAGGTAATTAGGTGATGGAATTAGCACAGTGAATTACATGCCTGCAGAAAAACTGAAAGCTGTAGCATTTTTCTGGTGTAAAACAAAACTACAGTTCTAATTAGCAAATTTCCTTTTTTGTTGACAGATGATGATGTACCTGCAGATATGGTTGCAGAAGAATCAGGTCCTGGTGCACAAAATAGTCCATACCAACTTCGCAGAAAAACTCTTCTACCTAAAAGAACAGCTTGCCCTACAAAGAGCAGTATGGAGGTAACTTTTGTTTGTTTTTCATTGTAAAGTAAACATTACTATTTCAAGAATAGGAAGCTAATTAGTACTTTTCATAAGTTACCTAATGGCCAAACTAATTCTCACTTATTTCATTAAAGGGTGCCTCCACTTCAGCTACTGAAAACTTTGGTCACCGAGCTAAACGTGCTAGAGTATCTGGAAAATCCCAGGATTTATCAGGTAATAACTTCTTGTACAAAAAAGAGGGTGGGGAAGAAGGGGTGGAGACATTTTGACTTCACACACCACCCTCGAATTTATTTTTCCTGTCTTATCTCCAACTAAGAAACAGTAGTGAAAAAACAACTACAAACTTGTTCTGAACTTCAAATTTGGAAGCATGATTTAATCTGGTTTTTACAATCTGGTCCTTTAGTCTGCCTGCTTCACTGCAGTCATGTTGGTTTGGGTTTTTTTGATTTGGTTTTGGTTTTGTTTGTTTTTTATTCTCTCAAAGTGATGTGTAGTTGTATCCAAGCTACTGTTAGAAGCAGTAGTGCTGCAGTGGTGCAGCACTCTGACTAGGGTTGTTTACTATTTCTCATATTAATGTATTGTTCCAGTGTATTGTTTAGAGATAGTTTTGGTGTGTCATTATAGCACTTGTTTGTGGACAGGAGAGAGTTTGTGTGTGTTCTTGAATAAAAAATACACATATACCTCCATACATATATTTACAATATATTTGCATATATTTCACACATATACAGTATATGTACATTGTATAATAAACACATGCATGCAATACATGTGTATATAATTATATTGTGTGTATATATGTGTGTGTATTTTTTATTTGTCTGCACACACACATTATTTATATATATATACACACACAAATATAGGCACAAATATCCTACTTGTTCTTTTTTTCTACGTCATTTTTCAGTCACTGCTCCTACCCCTTTTTGTCCTGACACGCTCTTTAGTTCTAGGAGATCTGCTGTCACTTTTCCTGTAAAATCAGCACCAGCACTTGCCAGCTCCCAGTGATGTGGTTTCTGTTGCTTTTCTTGGGATTTTTTTCAGTCCATGTCTCCCTTAACATTGTGAATTAAAACTGAGCAGCTGGCACAAGACTTTGGTCTGCTTTTATTGCTTCTGTTGAAGTCTGCTCTTTCTGCCCTCTCACCTTCTCCACAGGGTAGATTTTATCTTTCAGACCCTCTGTCTCTTTCCTCCTCTGTTTTATTCTGTCTCCCCCCCCCCCCGCCTTGATTAACTCTTTTAATTTCAGCAACTGTTTAAGAATCATTTAACCTCTCAGATTTATATCCTTGAAATAGCCAGAACCAACTGAACATCAACCTGTGTCATTCTACTTCCAGTTTCATTTCCTGATTTGATATCTGAAGCCTTGTGTAAAGTCGTCTTGTCATAGTCTTGATTTCTCTTGCCAGTTCTTAGTTTTTCTTCAAGGTCATTCACTTTTGATGCATTCTTCGTTACGCTTTTACTTGCTTCCTTGCTTTAGTGAAGGTAATGTAACTTTACTCGAGTCCTGTGGTACAAATTACAGCATGAATGACACTAATTTCCAAAGGAATTCTGCACACTTTCTCTGCGCATTCCTTTTGTTACAGTCTTGAGCTCATGTGGGGAAAGTAAGGGGATTGTGCAGGCTTCTCCAGCATGGAATTACCAGAGGAATTGTAAACAACTATTTTATAATTGTACTTTTAAGATTGTATTCAAACCAGTCACAGTCTAACAAGGGAGTATCCTTTTCAACATATTTTCTATTAATCTCTTTCCCAGTGTGGATGATGGTTATGTTTTATTTTCTCTATTGAGTTCTTGAGATATTCCTCTAAACTTGTACAAGTATTGATTGCGGTGAGATTTTTTTTTTCTTTTTTTACCTGTTTTTTATTAGCATAGGTAATTATAGCTGTTGTGACTGAGTTGAAAGCATGAGACTTTCTGGATTATCATCAGTGGAGATTGTGTACGGTCATCTGAAACAGCTGTTTATTTAGAACTGTAGATGAAATGAAGGCATGAGACTAGAAACACAGGACAATGTCTTGGTGGAAGACCATTCCTTCTTGTATAGACTCAGAGTTGAGGAAAATTTGGCTGAGATGAAAGGAGAAATGCCAGTCAATTTGAGTTTCCAACTGGAGTGGAGCCAGTAGTTGGAAAAACAGAAGACAATTCCTTATTTTAGTATTGATTTCAGAATTAGTGCTGCTGAGAAAGAGTTGCTATTTCAAATTGTAAGGAAAAAAAAATCAGTCTCAGATACTGTCAAGAAGAACACACTAGAATTTTGAAATATTGACATGTTTTTTTCTCTTATTTGCAACTCTGTCCTCCAGTGGTCTCTGTAGTGGACAATGAGTTCTTCAATCCTGAGACAGAAAGATTAATGAATATACAAGAATCTTGATGAGAAAGGCAACACATTATAGAAAACATGTAAATAATTTTTCACTTAAACTCTTTTAAGTAGAATACAAAAAATGAGGAAACCAACATCTTAGATAAGAAAAAGGTATGATGGACCTGTGCTGCTTACATCACAAGTGACTGGTGATCCTACAAATTCAGCATTTGTTTGACATCTGTAGAAAACATTTACAGCTTTTAGATCTTACTGATCCAAATATTTGTATCATATGCTAATATAATATTTCTTGATTTACAGAAAGATTTAAGTTCAGTTTATTCTGATTGTTTCCTTAAGTTCCCTCAGCTGTAAATGTATGCTTCCACTTACCAGGTTATTTCAGTCTTCAGTACCACTTGTCTCTCGTCATTTTAATCCAGGGTTTGAATCATTTGACGTACTCTTCCTTTTTGTTTGTTACGGTGTAGGCTTTTTCCTCTCTTGCTTTAAGATCGCTGTATTTACATATCCGTTGTATATTGGGCAGTTCTTGCTGACTTTGAACCATCTTTGGAAGACTTCAGTTCAGAGACATGTCATTTATTTCTTTTCACTGAACTATGGAGTTGCAGTAGATACTGAGACTCTAGGTTACTGGATCACTCGTTGATTGTTCCACACATTAGGTGCATGCGCAGCTCATAGTTCACAGTACTTACTGCCTTTTCAAATTTATCTTTGACTTTTCTTATTGATTTATAAGATATTTTTCCAAGAACACTGCATGCTATGTTTTCTGACATATTTCTACTTCTTAACAAGAAAATATTTTTACTAAATGCCTCCTTATGGAACAAAAGCTATTTGTCTTAGTCTTCTCCACTAAAATGGACAAAAAAGGTGTCCATACAAGACATAATGTACAATTCGGGATTCATGGGATGGCATTCTTGGTCTTTGTACAAAGAAGGTGATTCACTTTCAGGCAGCTTTCCCTGCCCTTTGTCTTGGTATTACTATACTAGTTTCTATCTACTAAATGATCAAAATTGAAACTGAATTAGCTTCACACATATCCTGTGGAAACAGAATGATATAACCAGCTGTGTTTCTTATTTTCAGTTGTCTGGCATATTAACACTTTATTAAAATCATAAACAGTTCAACTGTCAACTTATGTTAGGGCAAAGATAAAGATTGGTGATGACCTTTTGCACTTTGTTTTTATTTTTATTCTTGTCTGTTTTTAGCACTTATTTGGAAAACTGTCTTTTTTTATATAAGAGTATGCATTTCATTAACCTTCACTTTGTCAATAGGCGTAAAACTGTCAGGAGTATCAGCACACAAATGTTTCTGATACCGTGGCCAGACAAACCTTTAAAACTGTTTTGGCTTATTTTCGTAAACTGGGAGGAAGAACATATTGAATGCATCTTTACTTTGACAGATTACTAAAAGATACTCAAAACGTGAAGTGTGAATTTATAGAACAAAAGCAGGGAGTTCTCTCTTGGACCCAGAGGATATTTAAGTCTTCACATTAAGAAATGAATTAGCTTTTTCAAGTTACACTAGAGAATTCCACCTAGTAATCACTATATTGGTGATTTGAGTGGAGAAATCTTAAATCAACCCCTTCTTAACTGAGCAGAAGGGCAATTTAAATTAAATCGTTCTTTTTTACAGGATTTTGGTTAAAGGTGGGTGAAGATAGCAAACACCTGTAAAATCATCATCTTCATCTTGCAAGCAGTGCCTATGCTTCCAATTAAATACAAGTTGAAAAATTTCAGGTGGGGGGGGGTTATTGTGGCTTTTTTTTTAATTGCAAGAAGTTTTTTGACACTTCCAAAGTTAATCCCTGCCCCTTGCAATGAGGAAACATCTGGATTTCAATTTTCATCTTGAGATAGGGCCTAGGGAGGAAAATGGGAGTGTGAACTGTTGAGCAATGGGAGGCACTACACTAGTGAACTGTACTCTTCAATAAAAAATTGGTCAAGGTCCTAACATATGTAAACTTTAAGGAAGAAAAAATTTGCCAGGTTGTTTAAGGAATTAAATAATTGTCTTGGAAAGAAGATGAAGTTGTATGCCTCAGCGATTTGTGTGTTAAAAGGAGAAGACAGGTCGTGAAAGGCTTGTGAGGATTTACAGCCTTGCATTCACAACATCGCATTTCAGCTTGTAAGACAGTAGAAGACTCTATCTCCACATCTAACTGGAAAGCTACCAGAAAAAGATGAACTCAGAAGCAATGTCCAATTATCCTGTGATGCATTTCAAGGGTAATTGGGACTGTAGAATGAATTGCTGCTGCCTGTTTGACACAGGAAAGAACCTTTATATCTCCAGTGGAAAAGGACCTTTTTAAAAACCAGCATTGATTGTACATGTAACTTTTTTTTGGTGATGCCCAACCACGCTCATCTTATGGACTGCTGGTATACACTCCCCAGACTTGGGCTCCCCAAGTGTCTCTTGAGGATAAGGCCTTTCCAGACTACTTACTTTCTCTTAGTTTTGCTAACTTATTGGCTTTGGCCTGGCTTGTAAGTTTTTGTTTGGTTTTGGTTTTTGAATAAAAATAATTTTTTAATCTGGCATTAATAATGCTGCTGAAGGGAACTGTCTTGGCCAGCTTCTGGGTATTCATTCCTGTCTCCTTCCTTGTGCCCCTGCTAGCGCTTTTGTAGCTTGCAATGAACTATAACAAAGAGCTGATCCATAAAAAAATCAGTTTAGAGAAGGATGGGTAAGGATGAGGAAAAAAAATTCTGATGTATTCTGTGTGTGATGAGTACTGCCAACCTAAAGGATACTTTGGGAGCAAATAGCTATGGGCATGTGCAATGGTGAGACTCATTCCTTTTGTACAGCATAGATTTTTGTTGGATTAAAGTGGTACGTACCTATAGTTCAGGACTGTAACCTGTGTTACTGTTGAGAGCAGCCATCAGTCAATTGGATAAATAACTTCCTAGCATCTTAGAGGAAATCAGTATTTGTGAATCACCAAGGTGACATTCATACAATGGTGCAACAAGAAACAGGTTCAGGGAAAGTCACTGCAAAGTCAGTAATATTTTGGAATTTCTACTGACTGGTACAACCACAGATATAAGCATGACACCCTGGAAAAAACAGCTTTAATCGGTTCTCTCATAGTACACAGGTTCTGGTGATGTGCATCTCTCATAGTATACAGGTTCTGGTGATGCACAGTTTAGCATCTTCGTAAAAGCCACAGTTCTGGTCCTTACAGTTCACGTCTTCTCTCTCCTAGCTGGAAATAACATAGTTATTTGTGCTGCTTTGCCCAGAGAAGACTTGGGGCTTACCTTTTTCTTTTTCTTTTTCTTTCTCTCTCTCTTTTTTTTTTTTTTTTTTTTTGTATATGTGTGTGAAATTTCACGTGGGAACTGTTCCTCAGAATGTTATTCCCTCAAATTTAGTGGGTTGTCTTTCTGAGGGTCACTTGAGTAGTCTTCCTGTAGTAGCCAAAATCATGATCCTGTTGCTCCCTAGGTTCAGATGTTCTAGGAAAAAATAAATAATGCAAGGAGCATTACATGGATGTAATTGCATTATGAATGTAGCAGGAGCTCTTAATGCCTTGCAAACAAATCCTCTAAACCTTGGAAACTTCTGTGTGGTTCTGCACAAGAAAGGATCCTAAAGACAATAACCAAAACAAGTGACTTGTGCAAACAGAACTGCACTGTGAGGATACCTGCCACAGAAGGGTCTCATGAGAACACAAACTAGAGTTGGGGGTTTCCTATATGAACTGTTGTATGTAGGGTGCACATGTGCCCAAGAGCAAGGGTTTAACAAAGTGCGCTCACATCTCCACACAATGATACGGGAATGCCACTTCCTCAAACCTCTAAAGAAATACAACATCTGTCAAGGCTAACATTTCTCCTGGCTTAGATTTTTCATTTTAAAAGAAAGGGCATAAATGCGAGTAAGTGGAAGGAGGAGACTTTGGAATTATTGCTGGCTACTCATTTCCTGCATCCCAGACATCCTTTTTCCTCATGTGTTCGTTATGGGAGAACAAGGTAGTTTTACTAGTAGTTTTTCCAGACAGTGACCATTACTAAGTAAGTTCTTTTGTGTTTGAAAACATTTGCAGAGATTTTGACTTTGGGACTAGATGATGATTATTATTATATGGGTAATGTGGGTTAATTGAACCACAGTGAAGCTAATAGCAATGGGGAGCCAGTATATCTGGAACATGCACAGTAGCCTACTTAACGTATCCAACTGTCTGCAGATTGATTCCTTCAATAGAAAAGGTGAACTAAAAAGTTTTGAAAGAGGACTTGAAGTCTGTAACTTCTACCTGACTCCAGAGTCAACCATGTACCTCTTTTTTTTTTTGCCTTTAGATTTTTTTAGGAAAAAAAAAAAAAAAAACTGCTTTGAGATCATTGACGTTTTTATATGTGAATCTTTCAAACGGCAAGTTGGTGTTACATTTTGGTCAGAATTTGGGCTAGTTAAATATGTCAATAATCTTATATAGATCACTGTTTAATAGCAGCACCTGCAGAACAATATCTTCAGGAGAAGTTACCAGATGAAGTGGTTCTAAAGATCTTCTCCTACCTGCTGGAGCAGGATCTCTGTAGAGCAGCTTGTGTGTGTAAACGCTTCAGTGAGCTGGCTAATGATCCAATTTTGTGGTAAGTGAAAAGCTATTCCTCATTATGTTGAGAAATATTAGATGTGCAGCAGGAGATACCAGTACAATAGAAAAATTGAAATGTTGGTTGCAATTAGTTGAATTAAACCCAATTGTATTTTAATATGTCTGGTTTACTTAAGCATTATTTGTTACTTATAAATATCTGATTATATGTGTTAAACAGTAAAACTTTTGATTCTCTGGTAGTGTAAATACTGGTTAAATAATGGCTGTTTTAAAAAATCAGTGAGGCTTTCCTTCAGTAGCCACTCCTTTCCTTTTTCCCCTCTTTAACCTTTTTCAGGTTTCTGTGGGGATTGTGTTACTTGATGCAAAAGAAACAACACATTTCTTAATGTTAGATGCATGTTTTGTGTAGTGTTACTTAGATTTTTTTGTTTGGGTGGTTGGTTTGATTTTTGTTTGTTCTGTTTAATGGTTGGATACTCAGGCTGTTTTCCCCCATATGAATCCACCCTACCCATGGTTTATTGAGAGCTTGGATAAATGGGATCTGAATTTGTGATTTTTTTTATAAGGGAAAAAATAACATCTGTTTCTTAAGCTCTTTTTTAAAAATAAAGATTAAAAGAGAAGAAAATTTGAGTGTAATATCACAAAAATGCTCCCCCCCCCCCCCCCCCCCCCCCGCTTTTTTTTCTGTCCTAAAGACAATTTTGGGGGATGTTTTATCAGATGAATTACAACTTTGGAGATTCAGTGGCATCCTGTAAGTCTGGGCTTAGTATCAGCAGGCTCAGACACTGCAGTTATTTGTATTCTGGCACTAATCAAAAGAATCCAATTGTCGTGTGCTTTGTGTGATATTTTCTTCTTTTTAAGCCACTGTAATCTGTCCACTGATGGAATTCTTTCTGAAATACAGTGCATCATTTGTTCTCTGTGACTGCATTTTTTCAGCCTTTTTTTTGGCAGGGTGAGGGAAGAGGTGGTGGCACACTTTGTCTTTAAGTTTTGTTATTCTTATGCTACTAGATTTCGTAAGTGTTAATGCAATGCTGTGGTTAATATACAATTAGACACTGATTCCACAAACAGTGTAACTAACTGCTTAAATTTCTTCATGGAAATGACATGTTGAGAGCTCTCTCACTTGGATTGTGAAACTCATGTCAAATTTTTTCTTAGAAAAACACAGAAGTCAGTCCAAGAGTAAAATTGTTTTGGAAGTGTTTTAAAGTGGTTGGTACTGATCTTGGTCAAATTCACTGTCACAGACTGGCAAATGCTGTTGGAAAAAACTCAGTTTTTAACATGTGGTGTGTTTATTAAAATGGAAGAGTGATCAGAAATACATTAATTTTATTTTCTGCTTGACATTTCTGCTCAGGAAAAGATTGTATATGGAAGTATTTGAGTACACTCGTCCAATGATGCATCCTGAACCTGGTAAATTTTATCAGATTAATCCAGAAGAATATGAACATCCAAATCCCTGGAAAGAAAGCTTTCAGCAACTGGTAACAGTAGTATTCATTTATATTCCAATTTAAAGATCTTTTATAAAAGTAAAAACCCCAACTTCTGAAGTGTGGCTGACAATAGTAATTATTTCGGTTTTAGATTGTGGGACAGAGGAGCTGAGAAGAGATCCTTGTATTGTGTTATGCAGTAGGGGGATATCTGAAGTTATTTCCTGTTTTGAGGCACACTTTAGGGAGGCATTATGGTAAAATGGACTTCTTGAGCATCCAGCTCTTCTATCTTGGGTTTTCCTCAATGTTTTGCATCACTCAGATTCTATGGAAGAGATTGTCATGGTCTGTTGCTCAGAAATAAACTTCAAATATATTGTTGTTGTCATATGTTACTACTAAACCAGTGTGCACGCTGGTTGTCAGATTCGTACACGTCTTCCTCTAGTAAACCGAACAGTATATTGATAATATCACTTGGGCTTAAAAAGTGATTTACAGCTGATATGACTGGAGCTAAACAAGTTGTCTTTAAGGCATGTGATTGAAGCTCTAATCCAAAATGTCAAAGGTATTGTAGAATGGCTGGGCATGATATTGATAAACATAAGTAAGGGAAATAAATATCAAGGTGAGTATATTGTACCAATTGTGTAATTGGTTAATGAAATTCTGAAACTTGTTGAGGACAAATAGTTGACTTGGCTTCTTTGTTCAGTACTCAGTCAAAAGTGAAGGTATAGGGTTCTTTTTTCCTCACCATATAAATGCAGTTTGTTTTGTGGAAAGCTGCTAGAAAATAAGAACATCTGTTGTGGAGTGGATATGGTACACTTAAGCTTTTCAGTCACTTCAGAGGCTTCTGACTGTGTAAGTAGGTTAGCCTCTTGGTTTAGTTGATCACTCTTTTAGGCTCAGACTTTTCTTGGTGTTGCCATTTCAAATGAGGTGCCTAATATGGGAGATCAGAATATGATCCTTAGTTCCTGGAACAAACTGATATCAGCAAATGACTTGTTAATCAGGGGATTAATAGATCTCTTGTCTGTGCATTCAGATCCACTGATCTGCAAGCTTATCATAAACTATTTTCCTTGTTTCAGTACAAAGGAGCACATGTAAAGCCAGGTTTTGCTGAACACTTCTACAGTAATCCTGCAAGATACAAGGGAAGAGAAAATATGTTGGTATGTTTCTAAAGCAGTTCTTAAGAATATTTATATATCTTTGCAGGGTATTTCTCTCTAAACTTGTATCTTTTCTTCTAGTATTATGATACCATTGAGGACGCCCTTGGTGGAGTTCAAGAAGCTCATTTTGATGGACTTATCTTTGTTCACTCTGGTATATATACTGATGAATGGATATATATAGAATCTCCCATCACCATGATCGGTGCAGGTATTTAAACTGAGAGCATCTTTGTCTCAAAGTATGACTTGTGTTAATTACCACCTTAATTACAAAGATATTCTGGTGTATTAAATATCCAGTAAAAATGCCCATCTTTCTTCATCAGCCTAGTAAATAAGTATTTTCTGTACAGAATCACAGAATCGTTTTGGTTGGAAAGGACCTTTAAGATCACCAAGTCCAACTGTTAACCTAACACTGCCAAGTCAACCGCTAAACAATATCCCTAAGCACCACATCTACTCGTCTTTTAAATACCTCCAGGGATGGTGACTCAACCACTTCCCTGGGCAGGCTGTTCCAATGCTTGATAACGCTTTCCGTGAAGAAATTTTTCCTAATATCCAATCTAAACCTCCCCTGGCACAACTTGAGGCCATTTCCTCTCGTCCTATAGCTTGTTACCTGGGAGAAGAGATTAGCACCCTCCTCGCTGTAACCTCCTGTCAGGTACTTGTAGACAGCCATAAGGTCTCCCCTCAGCCTTCTTTTCTCCAGGCTAAACAGCCCCAGTTCCCTCAGCCGTTCCTCATAAGACTTGTTCTCCAGACCCTTCACCAGTTTCATTGCCCTTCTTTGGACCCGCTCCAGCACCTCAATGTCTTTCTTGTAGTGAGGGGCCCAAAACTGAACACAGTATTTGAGGTGCAGCCTCACCAGTGCCGAGTACAGGGGGACGATCACTTCCTAGTCCTGCTGGCCACGCTGTTTCTGATAAAAGCCAGGATGCTGTTGGCCTTCTTGGCCACCTGGGCACACTGCTGGCTCATATTCAGCTGGCCATTGACCAACACTCACAGGTCCTTTTCCACCAGGCAGCTTTTCAGCCACTCTTCCCAAGTCTGAGTGTTGCGTGAGGTTGTTGTGCCCCAAGTGCAGGACCTGACACTTGGCCTTGTTGAACTTCATACAGTTGGCCTCAGCCCATCTATCCAGCCTGTAGAGATCCCTCTGCAGAGCCTTCCTACCCTCCAGCAGATCAACACTCCTGCCCAGCTTGGTATCATCTGCGAATTTACTGAGGGTGCACTCGATACACTCATCCAAATCATTGATAAAGATATTGAACAGAACTGGCCCCAATACTGAGCCCTGGGGAACACCACTTGTGACCGGCTGCCAACTGGATTTAACTCCATTTACGACAACTCTTTGGCCCCAGCCATCCAAAGTACAGGTGTCACTAACTAAAAAGTAACTCATGCTTCAGACTGCAATACCATCTACTGCTTTTAGTTCTTGGAAAAACTTATTTATCTTTTTATTTCATTAGGGAAAAAAAATTGAATTTGTCAGAAAGTATACTCAGTTACCTGACTGCAGTTGAAATTTTCAGGTGGTTCTTATGAAATTTGTTTATATATAATCTATATCCAGAGTAGACTCCAGCAGTGGGAGCAAGCCCAAATTAGTATCTGTCCCATTTTCTTGCATCGTAATTCCATCTCAAGGAGGGAAATGAGAGCATCCAGCAGAAAGATTCTGAGACTGGAGGTTCTTTCTCTATTTGTGTCCCAACTGTTCCTCTAAAGGAGAAACTTTATGGAGAAGGAAATAAGATTTTCAGAATAGGAAAGGTTTAATATAAAGTTAATATAAGATAATATAGCTGGCTGCAAATTGTCATGCTTGTGGAGCTTTTTGCTTTTCCTGTCCCCAGTGTGAGCATGCTAATCCCCAGTAGCACGATAGCGTGGTAAGAATTTAGGCTGTCTTAATGTCTGGTAGAGATCTTGGTTAAGAGGTCTCGGACCTCTTGCTCCTGTGGTGACCCAGAAGTGAGTTGCCTGCTGCCTGCTTTTTCTGAGGTGCTGTCTGTTTGGGTTGATTTTTTTGGTTGGTTGGGGTTTTTTGGGTGTTCGGGGGGGGTTTTTTGTTGGTTTTTTTTTTTAAAGCCTGTCTTTTCAGGTATCTGTTCAACATACCAACTGTTTTATTCTTGAGTGAGCCTGTTCTGGCACTTCTTGCCTGGGTTTTGCAGCCTTGGCGATGAGACTGTTTTTGAGCAATGCAGTCAGATTGTTCCAGTGTTAGTCTTAAAACTTGTCCCTGTAGGTCTGCAAGATGAAAGTGTGTTAGTATGTTAGTTTGTCAGTTGACTGTCATGTCATGACTACATTTCTGAAGCTAACATCCTGAACATCCCCACTTAGAGTGCTTTGGTTTGTGTTGTGGAGAGGTTTTGGAGCACAAACTGGATTCCTTTTGGATGAGACTAATCCAAGAGGCATGTTCCTGGAATACTCTTACTGCACTCTAGTAGTCTGTGTATGTTCAGTCAGAGGGACCAGGCTAGGACAAGTCCGAAGTCACAGTCTCTTCTGCTCTCCCTGTCCCACAATGCATGTGGTGTGGATGCCTGATCCTCAGCACTATTCACTCTGTACCAGTTTAGTACCACTCCTGTTACGCTGCAGTGCTTGCTAATGCAGACGTGACATTAGACAAATAACAAAATACCCCTGGCTTCTGTTTCGGATAGGGGATGACAGTAACAGATGCCAGTGCAAATAGGGCAAGTCATATTTGAGAAGTGTTTAAAATCCAGAAGAAACTGGATCAGGACTGTCCTAAGATACAAAATTTCTCAATTACTTCATGAAGCTTAGGATGACATCTTTGATATCTGGTTAAACTTCTGCGTGTTCTCTGGCTTCTTTTTAAGTTTTGAAAGGCCCTGTGCTTTCCCCTCCACTGGAATTAACCTAAGTTATTCAGAAAAACAGTTATCTTAACTACATCTCTTTAAAAGCGAAGGATCTGCTTTGTGTATTTTTGTAACAGAATAGCTGTCTTGGGGAACAAAACCTCCAAGAGGAATCCAGAAATGCTAAATGTATTTCACTTTCTGGCACTGCTGACTCTTCACTTCCTCAGACTTTCTCCACTGAATGGTCAGTGACATTGTAGAGGGAGTCAGTTTTCGTTTGTCTGGAAAAGAAAACAAATTAAAGTGAACTGCTAAGCGCTGGAGGACTACCCCTTCTCTGTTCAGTCTGGCATGCTTTTCAGAATGGTAGGATTAAGGCAGCACCAAATCTCTCCGCAGTTCTACTCAAATTTCTTTAATAGTTTCTTCTGTTGATTTCTGAAGAAGCACAACATTATTAGAAAGGCAGCTTTACATACCTCAAGCTTTCAAGAAGCTTCTGCTTTCTCATATAAGCAAAATGATTGTACAAAATAATGCCTGGTATTCTAGGCTTGTTCTGTTTAATTTTGAGGTTACTTATTTCTTTCCTTAAATCTAGGGAAAGGAGTCAGGCTCAGAAGGAATTCTTTGGAGGTATTGCTAGTACTGTGGCTTATCTGAACTGTCAAGTAAGAAGCAGGAGTAGAGATCCTGTAAGGAAATTGATGCATCTGGTTCAGTGGACAAAAATACCTATGAATTTCTTAAGAGTTTATTTCCCAGGGCTGGGGAGGGGGTGTCAGATTACTGGAGGAATACAAGCCTTCCATGGAGTGCTCATCTCACTCAAGACACGAAGTCTCTTGTCTTAATAGCTGAGTTTCAGCAGTTGCACAGACATGTGTCATGTTCTGAGAATCTTCACTGAATATGTGGTTTTTTTCCTGGGTTTTAGGAGATACAGCTTTCATTTTTTCCCTTTATTTTCCATTTGACTTAAATAATGTGCAAGTAAGTGAAAAAGGGATTATCAAAGGATTTTCCAATCAGGAAAAATATTACTAAAAACTATAAGAATTATTGTAATTTTAAGGGTAGAAAAATCTAAAATGGTAAAGTGTCATAATTAGGTATTTTTTTTACTTTTGAGTGCAAGAGAATTTTCACATGCCTGAACTCTTATTTAAATACCCATTCTGCGTCTTTGAATTGAAAATTACATTTTCGACTACTTTAAAGCTGTGTTCTTTGCTGTAGATTTTACAGACTGTGAGATCTAAAAGGGCCTCTGGATTTGTTGCCTGATATGATTGAACAGGGTCATAATTATTTCCTGCAGAATACAGTTCTTTTTCAGTTAATGCACTGAAAAATGAAATTGTTTTATTCCTTTTGAGGAATAAAAGAATTCTGAGGCAACATCCAGTTAACTTTTAATTCTTTAGGCAATCCCTTATTGTAGGCTTTCTGTTAAATTATTTCTAAGTGGTCTCATCTTGGTCCTTAAACTGAGCGTGAATTTTGATCCCATGGAACATGACTCCCTTAGACTACAGCAAATAGACTCTCTTGGGAGCTATGTTTTGCTTGATTATAAAATTAGTGGCCCTTTTCTTTCTTCTCCCTTTCTTCTACTGGTTTCTGTCTTCTAAAGTGGTCTAAGCCGAAAGCTGAAATATAGGTATTTTTCTGAAGAATTATTTTGCAAAGATTCAATAGGATGTTGCAGAGAATTTCTTTGGTGCATTTAGAACGAAACCAATACTTGAGCAAGTCACCTTCCCTCTTTCAGCCTTTTCCTGGGAGGGATCTAAATGCAGTGGTCTCACTAATTGGCATGTTCTATAATGGGCTTTCTGGGACCTTCCAATCTCAGAGACCTGTAAAGTAACTCATGTGCTGAGAGGAAGGAGATGTCTGTAGGGAACATCATCCAAGTGCATGGCAAACACCTCCAAGCACAATTCCAGAGATCTCTCTGCTTTGTTTGATAGTATTTCAGAGCATCCAATGTGAAGTGCAATTTTTACTTGCCCCCCTAAGAGGGAACACAATTCTGATATTAATTTATGTCTCTTTTATTTCCTGTTACGGGCTCCATTTATTTTCTGGTTTTGGTTCACCTGCAATACTGTGGTGCCATTCTTTCTCAGATGCTGAAGTATACCGATTTGTGTATGCCGGTGCATTTGCCCCATGGTGAACATACAGAAATGTTACCATGCCACAGAAAAATATTTTGTATGATGACACGAGTCCTCATCAAAGCCTCTTTTAGTTGTTATCTAGTACTAAGTGAATAGTGGTGTGAAGAAGCGCTAGACTACCTTAAAATATTTGCAGCTCTGCAGTAATGAAAGCAGAGATCTGGCTTTTAGATAGTGAGAACAAGCTGGATAATGATGTAAATGTTGCTTCATTCTGACTGGCAACTTTCTGCCTGTGTGATAAAGAACAGGACATACCACTTGTCTGTACTAGTGTCAACAGATAACAGAAGAAGATCTGCTCGTGAGAAATCCTATGCATAAACTCTTCAAAAAAAATACAGAATTTAGGGCAAACATCTGGTCAAGTTTGTGTGCCTTGAGTTGGGAATGGTTTGAAATTGCTATCAGATAAGTTATCTGCTATAGTATGTGAAACTTCCATATTTACGTTTTGTGTATTGAGGAAGGCAGCTTCTGGCTTGCATATTTAATGGGCAGTTTTGAATCAGACGAACTACCTTGCTTGTGAATGAGTATCATTGAATGTATATCCGTGTAAGACTGTTGTTAACGTGTGCTCCCTCTGCTGGCTGTTGCCATACCGGTGTAAACATTTCCTTCCCTTACATTAAGGATAAGGAATAGAGCAGAGCCTTGCTGTTAACACAGGAAATCAAATTGCAGGTTATGGGAACTTGCAAATGAACCATTTTGAAACCTTCTGTACATACTTTCAGAAGTATAGTTCGATCTAATTTTATAAGATTTTATTCTAAAGAATAGTGAGGATATCAACTCAAAACTCTGAATCTTACGTTTGGGAAGTGTGGGGAGGTCAATTGTAGGTCATGAGCAGATTACTAAATAGTTGTTTAAATTGGTTCAAATTAGTGATGGAATGTATGTGTTTAGCTTTAATAAAAGGGTTTAGAATACCAAAATAAATTGTACTTAGTAACAGAATTACAGTGCCTCTAGACTGGTATCCATGTTTAAACTGTTAATTCAGTTCGTAATAAGTAGTAGTCAAAAACTAGCTCTGTACAAGGGAAGATTTTTCTCATGGTACTAGATATTAAATTGGTGCAAGATTGTCTTAGTTAGATTAGTTTCTTCACTGCTCTTGAAGCTTTCTGTTCTAAGATTTTTCTGACATGAAGACTACTTATATGCCAAGAATAGTGTTCATTTTCCTTTGTTGCTTTGAACAGAATTCTGTGAATCTTTTTAGGAATTTTTTTCAGTGGCATAAACTTAGATTTAATAAATGTCTTCTTTACAGCACCTGGAAAAGTAGCAGATAAAGTTATAATAGAAAACACTAGAGATTCCACCTTTGTTTTTATGGAGGGTTCTGAAGATGCGTATGTTGGATATATGACAATCAGGGTAAGAATCTCAAACTTCAGCAGAGCTTTTCATAATTTCATTTTAATGCCTGAGCAATTAAATAAATACTACATTTCTGTGTTGTCTTCTTTTTTCAGTTCAACCCTGATGACAAATCTGCTCAGCACCACAACGCACATCACTGCTTAGAGATTACCGTGAACTGCAGTCCAATTATAGATCACTGTATTATTCGAAGTACTTGTACGGGTTAGTGGGCTTTTTATTGTTTGAAATTAACACTGTGTTTAAAGCTACTAAACTAACCAGGGCACATGGAAGCAGCACACAAATTGATTATGATCACTATTGGCATATTTCATTTTTTGATGCAGGTGTTTAATACAGGTCTGAAAGCCGTATTTACCTTGAAATTGCATTATTACAGTGACTTCTTTGTGTCCAAGACCTTTGTGATAATATATACTTGGTCCTCTATTTGAATTGGTTTGGACTTTCTGGGCAGTTAGTTTAAAACCTGAAAAGTGACAGTTTATATAAACTTGTCTGGTTTTTGTGGTATATGGTTGTAGCTGGCAGGAGAGGGCATTTGAAGGGGGTGCACATGGGACTGTTACATTAGGTTCATTGCAATATGCAGTATTGGGATTGATGGCATTAGAAGTGTCATGAGCTGTAACTACTAAGTTCAGTTTCCTGTCGGGAGCGTAATGATTTGATATACTCATACTTTGAGTTCCAGGCAGAAGAAATGCATGGTGTGGAAAGTTAGACTCATTTCACAGTCAGAGCTAATGAGGAATTTATACTGCCTGATTTGAAAAGCATTGGTAGTGTAGATTCAGGAAAGAAAGGGTCAGAGGCAGTGGAAGCGAGAGGCTGGATGGCAGTTCACCGTCGTCGGCAGGAAGGCATGGCAGTTTGCAATCACTAGACACACAACGTGGCAAGTTTAACATGTTTGAACACAACCGGATGAAATGGAGTGTCAGAAGGAAGAGGTACAGGAAAATTAAGATATTGAGTCTTTGGATGGAAAGGGCAATATGAAGTTTATGTACCTGAGTTCAGCTAGTGAAATGGAACGGATCTGCACAGCAGGCTGTGCGTAATGGTTGCTCAGCTCAACATAAAGGCAAGGAAACAAGGAGATCTTCAACTAGATGTAAAAACTACACTTTTCTGGTATCAGCTGTGGAGGAGTGAATTCTGCAAGGAACCATAATAAGAATGGTGGAAGGATTCCTTATCTGTGCCTTGTAGAGGAAGATGTGCTCTATCTTGGAGCTTTCAGGCTATAAAACATCCCTTTTGGTCAAAGCAGCTCTGTGTTTCATGTCACCATCTATTTTATTTGAGACATATCAACTAGTATATGGAAGTGTTAAAAAATTTAAAAAGAGGAACAAAGGACAGCTAGCTGCTCTCAGTATTTTGATTTATTTGTTTAATGCAAAATACTGGGAAATTGAAGTATACGAAGAAAATTTGTTCTGGAAGTTCCTATATCCCAATATTGAGCACCCTGATAACAAATGAGAACAATTAGATTTGTTTCTTGGACCACATTCAGCTTGTTCATAAAAGTAGTTTGAAATGCTGCATAGCTTCATGTTGAAACATGTAGGTCTTGATGTTTTTGTGAAAATTGTTTATTAAAATTAAGCTTTGATAATTTTTTTCATGACCACTTTTCATTCTGGAAGACTATTTCTGAGAATTTTTGACTTTTGCCCTCTTCAATACTCTGGATTTCTGAATGTTTGCTGCATTGAGTTGTTGCTTCTCTTCTTTACAGTTAAAATTTCTGGTCAATTTTGGAGGCTGTGTGTAGGCTGTACTGTGATCACTTATTATTAATTTTTATTGACTTTTTTTAATTCTACCAAGCCTTGCTGTAACCTACTCAGGAAGTACTGAGTGTGTGTAAAAAGGGAGGAAGAATGGCAGTCTGCCAGAAAAGGCATTTACTGTTTCCAAGTCAATGACGTCTCTGAAATATTGATCCATAAGCATTCAATATCTCTTTCCTAGCACATGCTTGATACCCTTTCTGTGGATCTCCTAGTTGTATTGAAGCGTATTTCTACATTATGTCATGTGTAAAGTTCTTAATGTATGTAATATGTAAAGATGGGAGCTATGTAAGTGCGGGTGATTTAAGCTGGAGGTCTCTTACTGCCAGTCCAAAGCATCTTTGAAATATTTTTGAATAAAGTTTAAATGGCAAGATCCTGAGTCTTAGAGGTTCTGTTGCATCCATTGTAGAGGAAAGCTGTATTAGTCCTCACCTTGATAGATAAAAGTGGTAGTGGATGGCAATGTGCCTTTTTTTTAAGTATTATTTACGTGTGTGCAATCATTATATTCTGAGTAAACAAAATAAAGCCTAAACCAGTAATACATGTGCTTGGTACTCTAAAAGGACCAATTTCACACAATCAATAACCAAGTCCAGTGAAATGAGTCAGAATAAAAATTTCTTTCATTTAAATAAGCGAAATGGGATAGAGGTATGCTTTTCGAACATCACACCGGGTTCCCAAAAATCCACAGTTCCTCGATGTCACCAAAAGACATAGGGGAAAGGGGAGTGAAAGCAATTATGAAATACAATAAATGAGAAGGTATTAGCAATTAATATAAATAGGAAAATATGAATTGCAGGAAACTGTGGGAATGCCACCAAAATACAAATACCCAAACAAAATACCCCTCTACCACCCGAAAAGAACTTGATAAACAAGACAAGATATAACATCTGTCTAGAAGAGACAGTGCTTGTGTCTTAACTTGGGGAAACAAAGGTAGTTTTAGCAGTGATGCTGATCCATCATACAATGGAAGAATTTGAGTGGCAAAGTGTTGTGTAATTTTTGTTTCATATTTAATGAGAATAGGCAGGAATGATAAATGTGCTCATACCCTAGAGGGATAATGAAATACGTTCCACTCATGACAGTAACTGGATGAAGTTAAACAGCTGTAAAAATAGACATTCTAAAATCATGCAGGAGTTTAAAAAGAACTGGCCAAGAAATCTTCTGGACTCCTATTATGTATCAACAGTAACTTGAAACGTGGGTGAGATGGTGTATGTCCCTGGGGGAAGAGCGGCAGGGGGGAGACTAAGCAGGATGAGCTATGGCAGGTGGTAGTGCCTGTTGATCCTGGGTAGAATAATGAGATAGTAAATGCAGGGGTTTGGTCAGTCAAGAATTTAAAATTTATGATTGAAGCAAATTAATGTGTATTTACAGAAAGTTATAATGGTTGCATCACACTGTTAGCATTTTTGATGATTTTTTTTGACTAAAAGGAGGTAGCAGGCCCAGTATAATTACATAGATCCTTGAAAAATATTTGACTTCAATGTATAGTGCGATCAATCTTAAAACATTAGAATTTTACAGAATTACCAGAGCACACATTAAATAGATGAAAAATAACTTTCAGAGCAATTATAAATGGCTTTTTTGTGGCTGTTTCAAAGATGACTTCTTGACTTTAAGCCACTTTATCAATGACTTGCAGAGAAGAAATAAAATGCATATTGATGAGACTTGTAGATGAAGAAGACTGAGGGTAGTATAAATAACCAGGAGGATGAGTCACTGTGGTCTTTTTGGAAGGTGGGCTCTCAAACAATATTCACGTTAGTGTGGACAAGTGTGAAGTTACACACACAACTCACTTTTGTTCCTAGTTTTAAGTGATAAACCTCTCTCCTGGGAAGCTGGATTCCTGGGAAAAGCCTAGAGGATCATTGTGGATAAACAGCTAAATATGAGCCCTCATGTAGTCGAGTGGCCAAAAGAACTGATGCGATGCTTAGTTAGACCTGTGGGAATATTGAGCAGAAGTAGGGAGACTGTACTCCACCTCTGCTTAGTCCTGCTTCAGAATAAAGTGTTCTTTCCTGGTGTCCATAGCAACATGTTGAAAATTTAGAAGTGGTTCAATGAAAAGTCCTAAAAGATAAAGCAGAAAAAACCCCGTTGTCATTAAAAACATACTGACTGCAATTTGTTACTTTATCAAAGAGAAGGCTGAAGGAGTAAATACGTGCATGCATTGGGTATGACATACACTGGTATAAAGAGAACCAGTAACTGGGTGCTAAGGCTGGAGGAATTCAGATGAGCAATTAAAGTGTAAATTAACAGGGTAAGAGCTCTGTAACCAGCTAACAAGCTTTATGGTGGTTTCTCAGTTGTTGGAAATATTCACCTCAAAATTAAATGTGTTTCTAAAAGATATGTGCTGAAGTTCCTGCTACTGGAATTGAAGCAGGAATTAATTCAGGGAATTATTAAGCCTGTATTATTCATAAGGTCAGACTAGACAATCAAAATAATTTCTTTAGGATTTAAAAAAAAAGCTCTGTAAATGAGTCTATGAATTATTAAAGTATAGTCTTTGTGGTGCTATGCTAGAAGGTAATATGAAAACTTACTAATAGAGCACGTACTGGCTTGCCTATTTAGTGATGTTTAGTTGTGGGGAAGGTGTGTGTTACGTCGGCCAGATACCCAGAGATGAGGTCTTACCTTTCTGAAACCACGGTGAATCTGCCATTGATTTTTAGTGGCTGCAGAATTTCATGTTTTCGTACTTCATGGGCTTCAGGGAATTGAGCTGATCTGATGAAGTCCTGAGCAGTTTGAGTCCTAGTTGCCTGAATAGAGTTTGTTTTCTGGGTAATGGTATGGTAGCTGAAATCACCTAAGGAGCTGCAGCAAGGAGGTTTGTAATTCAGCTGGGAAGAGACCTGTTGGTTTCTGATGTGTAGTTCTGTTCTTGAGATTGTGCTGTTTGTCTCCTGCTCATCTTTAGTTAGACAGTATGTCTTTGTATGCTACAAAATTATTATTTGTTTGGGCTCTTTGAAGTACTGGGTTATGAAAGTTTAAAGGGAAGTAAAATAAGGCAGTAATTAGCATAGAATTGTATTATATTTCTGTTGTCCTTTGTCTGTTGTGAACGGTCAGTATACAGTGGGCCTAATGTAGGGAAATAAATGAGTGAGAACTTTCATAAGCATGAATTATTATATAAACTATTGTCTGTTCTTGCAATCATACGCAGCTGCATAACCTTGGCAGACTGATTTTAAAGCAACTCCTACCTCATTTTTTTTGCATCTGCAAAATGATGACATTAGTGTTTGTCTGCCTGTGGATCGCAATGCTTTGGAACTGTGCACGCCAAATCTTTTTTAAATATCAGTTCACACTAACTTTTCTTGCAAAAGCACTGCCAGACTATTTATAAATACACTATGCTTTGAAGCTATGGTAACTGTACTGTTTTCTTCCAGTTGGCTCTGCAGTATGTGTTAGTGGCCAGGGAGCTTGTCCTACTATTAAACACTGTAACATCAGCGACTGTGAAAATGTGGGACTTTATATTACAGACCATGCACAGGTATTTTTTAATATCAATTTCTTTACTTTGATAAAATTGTTTACTGTTCTTGATTCACGTCTTAATTTACATTTTTATTTCCCAGGGAATATATGAGGACAATGAAATATCCAATAATGCGTTAGCAGGGATTTGGGTTAAAAACCATGGAAATCCCATTATCAGACGGAATCACATTCACCATGGACGTGATGTTGGCGTTTTCACTTTTGACCATGGCATGGTAACGTATATGTTTTCTTTTGAAGAAAGAAATGTAGATGTTGCGTAGCTGAAGTCTTCAAATTTTGCCTGTCATTGAAGAAGTGTTTAAAAAACCATACTTTTACATGTGAACAGATATTTAAAAATATGCCTACTGTTCTTCTCTTGCCCTTCAGTGGGCAACTTCACTTTAAAGACAATTTTAGCTGAAAGAGGTTTAAGCAAGTTTTTTGCAGTTGATTGGCAGCCTGTTACATTGCATTATGTTGCAGTGACAAAATACTTCTTGAAATAGGATGTAAATGGTAGGGTTACATTTACACTATCGCTTCATTCTTTTTCCTTTGAAATGGAACAAAAAATAAGGTGTTGGAAGATTTAAAAATGAAGTAAAATGCTCTGTGGAGATTTAATCAGTCTTAGTTTAATGTTAAATCTCTGAAACAGGGTATGTCCGGCTTCTCTGGGAAGAGGACTTTCCTAGCATGGAGTTAATGTGAATTTCATTTCAGTATTCAGGCCTTCTTTCATAAAAATGTTTGTTTCAGTGGGATGAAGGCGATAACTTCCATATACATACAAAGTAGTGAGTAATGAGTTTGTATAGCCCTTGAAATAAGCAATAGTTTTTTGCCACTGAAATAAAAGATGATTATTTGCTGATTTGTTTGAGCAAAATATTCTGCATGTCTTCCAAACAGTGCCAAATCATTGTTTTTCCTGCTTGAATGACAAAGTCCCAATTCCCCCCACCCAGCTGGCAAAATGAGCAGTTTTCTTCTAGTCACTCTTAAAATAGCAGATCTTTAAGGATGCTTTCCATAGAACGCAAGAGCTCTTGATCTCCAGGTGTAAGAAATCAGGAAAGGAAGGCAAGAGACCGGCATGGCTGAGTCAAGACCTGCTGGTCAAACTAAAGGGCAAGAAGGAAGTGCACAGGCAGTGGAAGCAGGGTCAGGTGTCCTGGGAAGAATATAGGGACACTGTGTGGTTGTGTAGGGATGGGATCAGGAAGGCCAAGGCGCAGATGGAGGTGAACTTTGCAAGGAATGCAAAGAATAATAGAAGGGCTTCTACAGGTGTGTCAGCCAGAAAAGGAAGGTCAAAGAAAGCGTTTCCCCCCAGATGAGGAAGACTGGCAAACTGGTAACAACATACAAGGAGAAGGCTGAGGGACTCAACAACTTTTTTTCCTCAGTCTTCACTGGCAGCCTCTCTTCCCACACATCTCGAGTGGATGGACTGCAAGACAGGGACTGAGGGAGCAAGAGAAAGATCAGGTTCGTGACCACCAGAGGAACCGGAACATACATAAGTCTATGGGACCTGACAAGATGCGTCCCAGAGTCCTGAGGGAATTGGCTGATGTAGTTGCCAAGCCACTCTCCATGATATTTGAAAAGTCGTAGCAGTCAGGCGAAGTCGCCAATGACTGGAAAAAGAGGAACATTGCACTCATTTTTGAAAAGGGTTGGAGGAGGACCCTGGGAACTGCTGACCCATCACCCTCACCTCCGTGCCTGGGAAGATCGTGGAGCAGATCCTCCTAGAAGCTATGCTAAGGCACGTGGAGAACAGGGAGGTGATTCGAGATGGCCAGCGTGGCTTCACCAAGGGTGAGTCCTGCCTGACCAACATAGTGGCCTTCTATGATGGAGTGACTACATCAGTGGACAAGGGAAGAGCTATGGATGTCATCTATCTGGACTTCTGTAAGGCCTTTGACATGGTCCCCACAACATCATTCTCTCTAAATTGGAGAGAGAGATGGATTTGATGGGTGGACTGTTTGGTGGATAAGGAATTGGTTGCATGGTCGCATCCAGAGGGTAGTGGTCAATGGCTCAATGTCCAGATGGAGATCAGTGACAAGTGGTGTCCCTCAGGGGTCCATATTGGGACCAGAATTGTTTAATGTCTTCTTTAGTGACATAGAAGTGGGATCAAGTGCACCCTAAGCAAGTTTGCAGATGACACCAAGCTGAGTTGTGTGGTTGACACACCTGAGGGACGGGATGCCATCCAGAGGAACCTGGGCAAGCTCAAGAAGTGGGCCTGTGTGAACCTCATGAGGTTCAACAAGGCCAAGTGCAAGGTCCTGCACCTGGGTCAGGGCAACTCCCAGTATCAATACAGGCTGGGGGATGAAAGGATTAAGAGCAGCCCTGTGGAGAAGGACTTGGGGGTAATCATGGATGAAAAGCTTTACATGAGCCAGCAATGTGTGCTCGCAGCCCAGAAAGCCAACAGTATCCTGGGCTGTAGAAAAAGAAGCGTGGCCAGCAGGTCAAGGGAGGTGATTCTTCCCCTCTACTCTGCTCTGGTGAGACCCCACCTGGAGTACTGCGTCCAGCTCTGGGGCCCTCAGCACAGGCAAGACACTGACCTGTTGGAGTGGGTCCAGAGGAGGGCCACAAAAATGATCAGAGGGCTGGAACACCTATCCTATGAGGAAAGGCTGAGAGTTGGGGTTGTTCAGCCTGGAGAAGAGAGGTCCAGGGAGAGGGCTGGACAGAAAAGCATTTATCAATCAAAAGTTTCCTTTCTGAGTTTGACATGACTAAGCTCTACAGCCCAAGTGATTGGGATAGAAAACCTTTTAATTCATTGTTTTTAAAGCTATGTTGTTATTTTTTTGTTGTTGTTCCCTCTCTTTAATTTTGATACTATGATCCTTAAAGGCTGGCATACCGGGGACAAGCTTTTTAGCACGGCCTGTTGCGATAGGACAAGGGGTAATGGTTTTAAACTAAAAGAGGGTACGTTTAGATTGGGCGTAAGGAAGAAATTTTTTACTATGAGGGTGGTGAAACACTGGAGCAGATTGCCCAGAGGGGTGGTAGATGCCCCATTCCTGGAAACATTCAAGGTCAGGTTGGACAGGGCTCTGAGCAACCCCATATTTGAAGATGTCCCTGCTCATTGCAGGGGGGTTGGACTAGATTACTTCTAAACGTCCCTTCCAACCCAAACTATTGCATGATTTTGTGATTCTATGAAAATTATACACATAAAAAGTACAAAATGTGATCAGAGTATGGTGAACTAAATGTCAAACTAAATAAGGGATGCTGAAGTTAACACTGCCTACTGTCAAATCAAATGTAACGGTCAAAGCAACATGATTTCAGATCTCTTTGCCTTCACAAGGGTACCGCAGAATTTGATAGTCTTGCTGTAGGTGTTGGATACTGCAGGACATGGGTTGCCTATAACTTTGGTGATAGGGAATAACAAACTATATAGTCAGTTGCTTTGGGGGTTGCATTTTTAAAAGTGCTGTAGGTAAATAGGAACCTCTTCTCTGGTGCTGTGCTCCTGCTGTTATGAAAACCTCACTGCAACAGACTTGATTTCAGAACACTGCTGAAGAATGAGGCCAGCCAAACCAGTGCACGTTCCACGTACTCTGGGATACTGGTGCATGTTCCCCTCCATACATTTTGTTCCCAGCCGTACTGCCTGACACACTTCTTGCCTTGCTATAGCTAAATATATGCTAGGCCCGTTCTTTGGCAAGAAGACCATAATTAGACCTGGTATGTTATATCCATGGATGTTTTTCATAAGTAAATGTCTTCTATCATCTAAGTAGTACTTTTGCTGGTAGGTCTTACTTAGTCCCTGAGAAAGATAAATAATACTTGTAAAAAATACTTGTAAAAATGCAAGCATTAGACACTAATGGCTTTGACTATCTGAGAAAGATGAGTCCCAAGTCACACTTTTGCAGATATCACTTGGGTGTAGACTGGACCTCTGTTTTCTCCTTTCCATTTTCTCACTTTATCTTCTGACCTTTGGATCTGCTGTTCCTTCCGGATCCCTCATGTATTTCATCTCACTGTCACCGCCTACTCCCCCACCTCCAATTTAGTATGTTCAGAGATCTAACTACAGTAGACAATTTTTAACTTAGACTCATTCAATGCTTGCTCCGAGGAAACTATAGTCCACCATTTTAAAATAATCTTATTCCTAATTAATCTGGGTACCAAATTGCTTTAGCTTTCCTACTGGACTTGTACATGAGGATTTTCTACACTGTGTTACAGGTTGGGGGACTGGTGGCTAGGTCTCAGATGCCTATTGAATAAAATAATAATCTCTCTTAATAAGCCATTTCTTCGGGGAAATAAATTTCCGTAATTTTGATGAATGATTAATGCAATTATATCTAATACATAACGTAGCAAGCCTTCAGAAAAAAAAAAAATGGGTAAGAGGGAGAAGAGAAGCAGCTGGTTTTTGAAGACTAATATTTTGATCCCTGACTGGGTGTTTTTTAGGCTCACTAAATTGTGGATCTTTTTTCCCTTTGTTAGGATATCTTCCTTCCCTTCTAAGTACTTGTTCTGTTGCTTTAGTTCTAATCCAAATCTAGTCAGGTTCTTGATGAATGTTGGCAGTCTGGCAGTAGTATTAACGGAAAATCCACTGTGGATAGAAACTAGTGAGGCCTTTCTCCTTTCCACCCAAGTTGATGGGGAGGTGGGGGTAAAGGAGAAATGCAGTACTAATTGTAGCTTTTTGATTTACAGTTTCCTGATCTCAGTGGAAGTTAAACAGGTCATGGAGTGCTGTTATTTTTGCTGCTGGCATAAAACCTTCTTGCTGGGTTGGAAGGTCAAACGTGGTGGGATTCTGCACTGTTAGGTGCCTCCTCTCCACTCTCTTAGTGGAACACGTGTTCTGTGTTGGGCAAGATTATACCAGCCCAGAGGAATGCCCTTCTAGTAGTCTTCTGCCAGATTTCTTAAGTACATCTCTAGAGAATATAAAATGATGTAGTTTGGCCATTTTGCGAAGAGTGGTGGCAAACTTAAGATGTTATGTCTTTGTTTTATATTATCTCATTGTTTGGACACTGCCACTGCCTGTAGTAACATATTGTATAAGCATTGCTAATCTGCTTCAGCGGGTACGTGTATCCATACATTCCCTCCAAGACGTAAACAGGCTCAGAAACATGTAATGAAGTGATTTCAGCTATAGAAAAACTGGTAAAGGAGAGTGCTTCAATAACTCCTGGAGGGGAGATGTCTGTATGTAGGCTTGAGGGTTATTTGGAAAGTCTGGTGAGGAGCTGCTTCTTGTTTAAGTATTGAAGTATAAATATTAAATATATGTGTATTGAAATATTAAAAAAATGAAATAAGCCAGACTGAATTAACTTGATTCATTTTAAATAAAAGTGTGTTTCATCTGTTTTCTTACTGGTGGAATGCCTGTTCCAATGCTGTGATCAGTGTGATATCACAAGCAAAATGGAATAGAAATAAATTTTTCTTTTTTGTTTAAAGGAAACACTGGCACATTAAAGAGAACATGTGAATAATATTCCTCTCAGCTCCAAATATTATTGAAATCTTTCTTAGTCATAAACTCCTTTGAAAGATTTCCCACCCCCTCTTCCATCTTCTTTGGCAGCATCCTCTGTTCTGTATCATGCTAGTGATAGAGTTGATGAAATGACATCACGGGCAATATTTACATACTCTTTAAGTGACATGGTATCTTTCAGATACAAATTCTACATATCTAAACAAATTAATGGATTTTCTATGTTCACTTCTCTTGATTCCCTTCTGTTATTTTTGGGTGCGTATTTTTTTTTTCATTGCTTGTGACCGTGAAGTGGGATAAGTACATTCCAGTGCTGAATTCCTACCCTACACGTTCTTTTCCCGTGGGTTTCTGTGCTGGAGTGCTGGCTCTCAAAGGTTCAAGAGTGCTTTGTTTTTCAGTTTCATGCTCTCAGACTGTTCTTTGTATTTTGATACTTGTAGAAACTTAACCTCTTATTTCTAAACTGGCAATATTCTGACGTTTGCCTTGGTGCTTGTGTCAAATGTTTAACAAGCAGGCATTAAAAATGCAGCGTGGCATTGACAGCCCTCAGTGCCTTTCACTGACCTCTCTTGCCGGTTGCCTGAGACGAGTTACCAGATATTTGTCATAAATTGTATTTAGTAGTTGTATGCAAACAACAGAGAAGTTCCAATTTATAGAGGAGTTCCAAGTATGAGCATAATTTTATAGTTTGAAGCTGAGATCTAGGCACAAGTCTTCATTTTCGTTGCTCCCAAATGAGAAACGTAGCACTACTGCTTTTTTTTTTTCCTTTGTGATGAAAGAAAAGTATAGTAGCATGTGTCTGAGTTGGGTGATTGTGACTAGTTGGCAGCTCAGTCTTTTAAATACCACAAATCAGATCATTTTAAAGTGTGTATATAAAGTCCAAAAAACATAAGTGACGCTTATGCCAGTTTCTATACAGACTGTATAAAAACTCAGTTGGCCTTTTGCTGCAATAGCAAATTTTTCCTACGCACTAAAAATAAAGGGTTTGTTTTGCATCTTGAGTGTGGTTTTCTGTATGCTGCATTTGGATTTTTATAAAATCCACCAACTCTCAAATAAAGACCATTCCAGGCTTTTGGAGGCAATTTTTTATAAACTTCTTTTTTATGCTGTCAGTCACACTTATTATTGCTATTTAATTAAATTGATACAGAGTCAGATACTCTTTAGCAGTTCATTTTCTATCTTGGTCTCCTGGGGTTTTTTTCCTTACCGTGTTGGGAATACTCATGTCAATAAATATTTAGGAAGTTTTAAAGCTTGCACAATTATATCTTTTTTTTTTCTTTTAAACACCTGTATTGTTCAAACAATAACATTAAAACCTCTGTATTTGTCTAATGTTGTGATCTTTGAGACAGAGAAGGAAAAAAAAGGCCTTTTTAAAAATACATGGAGGAAAGAATTCATCTGAGAAGTGAAAAGCAGTGAACAAAATTGCATCAGTTACAAGTTTTAACCCTAGTGTACTTCAAAGCAGTGTTTGTTAGCCTAGATAAAGTGCAGAAAGAAAAAAAAAATCCAAGTTCAATTACTGAGTTAGTCTTGATGTAAAAAGTCTTCTGAGCTTATCCAGCTGTGCAGGAACCCTTCTTTGTCATCACATCAGATTTTTCTGTACACTAAGTAGTGTGTGGAAACATCAACATGACCATTACTGTGGTGTTTGTTCATGATTACTTTCTCTGCTCAGATCTTAACAGGCAGCAGCGGGTGTGTTCTTGCCCACACTTTCTGTCACTGTAGCTGTCATCCTGTGCCCACAACTAATGCTTTGCCTAGTATTTTAAATAAATTGGGTATACAGAGCTACTGTTCAATATTTTTTTTTTCAAGCAGAAAGCTACTGCTAAGGTATTTTGAGCGTCCTTACACTTGGCAGTTTTGCGTAAGATTGTAATATTTTTTTTTCCCCATGCATCCCTTATTCCTTTTTCGTTATTAATCACAGAGACCTCTTTTTGTTCTTAAGCAATCCTGGCTTCTACTGCTACTTGATGAATTATAACCAGAAACCATCACAAAACACAAGTAAAATACCCAGCACGCTTGAAAATCGTTCTTAGAAGAAAGTGGAGGCAATATAACACTCGCAATCCCTCTGTGAAGAGGAGGAGTATTGACCTTCCTGACATTAATAGCCACCTGGCAGAGTCTCCATAAAGGACCTGGGCTTGAGCTACCGGACAGCTGGACGGAGCTTAAGAGCTGCAGGTTGGACAGCCCATATGTGCTGTTAGAACTGTAAGAAAGGAACAGGCTGTTTCTAATGGTGTTACTGGTTATACTTGGAGCTGGCAGTAAGCTTTGGGTTTGCAAACAGTATTAGTGGGCCCTATGAGCATTTAGTTCTATACTTAGAAACACAGTTTCCTTGTTATTTCCTTGCTAACAAAATATTTGTTAACTTTCCAAGAAGAAAATCTTGTCTGAACCCGTATGTGGTTTCTTGGGATCCAGAAGTTCATCCCTTTAAAAAATAAAAGGGAAAGATGTCTTTGAGAGGATATAGTTCAAAGGCACAACAATGCCTTTTGAAGGGGAGTGGCTGTGGTGGCTGGAAAAAGATACCAGAGCTTGCCTGGGGGCATCTTAAAGACTGAAATAAGTGTAGCCCTTCTCCCCAGGGCGTGAATGTGGGCCAAAGAAGTTGTTGGTTTCAACAGACAACGGCATAGAAACAGTCTGGGAATGAGGTGGTGGCTCAGGACTGTGGAAGAGCATGTGTTTCTGACAAACAGCAATCTGGTTTAACTGAATTAAGTTTAATAATTATGCACACAGGTGGTGTTCAGGCATGGTCTGAACAAGTGCAGAAATACACTGGTTTAACTGCATCAGCTCAAAGTCAGCCGTTCGGCTGACTCTGCTTGAGGTGGACCGAACTTTTTAATGCAGCTTCTCTTTATGAATATTGCATGTTACAGGATCTTACCTAGCAGAAAGCCTTGACTTTCTGACCCAACAGTCAGCCTTATAAAGGAATCTGAGATCTAGATTATTTTTTTTCCTTCTCCACCTTTTGAGGAGCACTTCCTTCACAGAGGCTTACAGCAAATTCTCAGTTTCTTCTGAATCAGCGGTCCTTTTTTCGAGAAGGTAGAAGAGCAATCATTTTGAAGGCTCCATTTTCTACTTTTTGAAGAAATGACCCTTGTACTCTTCTCTCAAGTGATGTTATGGTATACTAGGACATAGTGGGCAGAGTACAATTAATCTACAGGTACCTCTTCTGTTCCTCTCGGAAGTTGCATATTATGAAGGTACACTGGGACACAAGCAGATGTGAAGGAGCTTTCTCTTTCACTTCATTTCCAAGCAAGTTTAAAAGTTACACAGTATATGGTATTGTTTTCAAGAATTAAAAGTATTTGTACCAAAATTTCCTTACTATTAAATAACAGTGCTTGCTGAAGCTCGCAAAGATCCTGCTGACCACATGATAAAGGCTCTGCTTGTTGGCAACTTCTGCATGGCATCTGAACTGACTGTGATGAAGCATATCTGAAATACCTCTTTTCCTTCATCGTATTGCCATAGTCACAACGTACTTGGCACTGAAAGGGAAGATAATGTGTGAAGTAATTAAAAAGACACCAGGCCATGTATAGTAATATTTTAATTTAAATTATGTATTCCATTAAGAGGATTAAGCTTTACTTTATACCAAATTGTCGTCTTTCTTAAGTTTCTCTGAGGGCTTCATTTTAAGTGAAAATGAGGAAAAAAGGTGGTTCCTTTTGGGATAAGAATTCGCAAAGATTGCCTGTTGGCATGAAGGTGTATTTCTGAGATCTCCTTTAGATTCCCCTGTCTGTTAGTGTGTGGCTTCCTTGAGAACTCTGAAAGCATCTTGACTCACTCTGAAGAAATCTAATCCTAAATCCTGGAAAAAAATATATTCTGAATATTTACAGAAAGCAGGCTTTTTCCATTTGACACTTTTCTTTGTCACCCAGAGGGGCCTGGGGAGCCAAGCTGTGCACACTGATAGTACTTTTTTGGAGAATGTTTAATCAATGCAGTGCCTTTCCTGGCTGCAATCCTCAAAGTAGGGAGAACTGCATGCTGACTTGATTTCCTAGTTGAACTGTATCTATTTCTGCTTTTTTGTAATCAAAATATGTTTGATGAAGTCCCTTAGCAATTCACAGCACATAAGTAGCACAACAGTGAAACAGAGTGCTTTCTACCTGGGTTGGCAGTAACTTAAGTAGTTTCTATGTGGTAGGTGATAGAAACTCCAGGACTGAGGTGCTCATGGTAGTAGGTCATGTGAGTACAAACATTGGAATCCAGTTACTCTGAGCAGTAGGAGGAATTGTGCTTTTTTGTAGTTTGCAAGTAAAACAAGTCTCATCATTAGCAAGACTTAAGTAACTAACTTAAGTGGCTACAGGAAAAACAGTATTTGGACGAGGTGCCTATGAGGGCGACAAAGATCAGTGAAAGTCGGGCCCCCTTCCTTTTGGGTCAGAAGTTTTACCTATATACGTGTCAGCAGTTCGTTAAACGGGTCACCTTCTGCATGATGAGGACTGATACTGCTAAAAGTATAGCTAGAATTGTTTAGATTGTTTATACTATAGATGGCTTTGCAGAGCATAGAGACAGACATCTAGGAGAAGAGAGAGAACTAAGATTGGTTCACATTATCTTTCAACCGCGTGTTCTCCAGTGTAAGGGACAGTGCCATTTCGGTGGTTTGTCCGCAGGAGAGTACTGCTCTGAATGTCATCTGCTCTGGTTTTAGTCTTGCCCTCCGCAGCTGCTCGCTGGAGATAATCTGGGTTACGGCTTTCAAGAACTTGCATCCAAGCCATCCAGAAATCAAAACACACACTGGGTGGTTGTCTACCATCTCCAATAAGAGATGCTTCCTCTCTTTCAGTTGTTTACTTTCTGTTCTCTTATTTGGGCAAAATGGACATACAGTACCATTAAAGTTCACCTCAAAGAATACATTGAATTTAGTATCAAAATGTTCTAAACCCATGTCAGAAAAATACTCTGAAAGGACTGACACAGTTACTTTGCATGGCCCTGGAATGAACTAGAATTGGAGAAATCATTGGGCAGAAAATAAGCATTTTGCCAGATGAATTTTCAGAGAGACCAGTTCATCGTGCTGCTACACGAGTGCTTGTTGGCATAGCAGAAGGAGAAGGAGCGTGCCTGGAATGGCTTTGTGGGATGTCTTCTTTTCTGTTATTTTGGGGGTTTTTTCTTTTTTTCTTTTTTTTTTTCCTTTTTTTCTTTTCCTTTTTTTTTCTTTTTTTCTGTTTTCTTTTTGCTTTTTTTGTTTTTTATTTTTTACTTTTTTTTACTTTTCATTTTTTTCTTTTTTTTTTCTATAGCTATGCTGTTTATAAAGCATTTGTTTAAATACAGTTTTGTTGTAGGCTTACTACTAGTATTGCACTGTCTAAATGGAAGTGTACACCATTTAAAAGGAAGGGGGGGCGGGCGGAAGTTCACCAGTTGGCCGCTCAGACCAGTCCAGCCCTGGAAAAATTACTCATTTCCCACATCCATATGTATTTATTCTGACCAGAATTTCAAGGAAATTTGGGACGCTTCTTCCTAAATAAATCATATTCTTACCAAATATGTATGGTTCTGGGTCTGAAAGTAAGTAGGTAGTCTTCTCCATAGCACTGTCCTTTTTATATTGGACCTGCACGCTCTATGGCCTTTGAAAGGAGTCTGATCCTTAGGAGTGCCTAAGGAAACCTGATATTCAGTCCTCTTCGAGATGCTATATACAGAGTTGCCATTTTTTATTGGTATTCCGTGGATAGTAATAAATAGCCATGCAAACACAGTGTCTTTGAACCAATATTTTATTTTTTTGGGGGCAAAAAAAAAATATATATATAGTGACAGTAGCTGTTTCAATTAGCTATATAAGTACTTACATATTGTCAGTTTTGGTACTGTTACCTTTTAAATGAGGATTGTATTTGGAGGGAAGGGAGGGGAGGGAAGGGAATAGCCTTCATTTTAAAAAGGACTTTTACAGGAAACTGCATGTTTTGTGTCTTAAGGGTTATTTTGAAAGCTGCAACATACATAGAAACAGGATAGCAGGTTTTGAAGTGAAAGCATATGCCAATCCTACGGTAGTTCGATGTGAAATCCATCACGGCCAGACTGGAGGAATCTATGTTCATGAAAAAGGAAGAGGACAATTCATAGAGAACAAAATCTATGCAAACAATTTTGCAGGTGTTTGGATTACCTCAAACAGTGACCCAACAATAAGGTATCGTTTTCCTCATTGATATTTTACTGCTTAGAAGAAGAGATTTGATGGGGATGGGAAAAGTGCAATTTTATTTTCATTTATTTATAATTAACTGTAAATACTCCTGTGAAATTGCTGTCTGTGTTCAGTTGAACTGCATTTTTAATTTGCGTGTCTACTTGGAAGTATGTATTTCTCAAAGCAACAGAACATACATTTGCTATTTTAAATCTGAATATTGTACAGTCCTAGAGACTACATACATGTATAGTATTGTACAGTGTATTATAATAATTTCATAATGTGGATACTTTTCTTTCTTAGGGGCAATGCAATTTTTAATGGGAATCAAGGTGGTGTTTATATCTTTGGTGATGGAAGAGGCCTTATTGAAGGAAATGACATTTATGGTAAGCTAATTTGCTTATTGCATCTTGAATTCTGAGAAAAATGAGTATCTAAGTTGTTTTAAATAACATTTTTGTTAACAGGTAATGCATTAGCAGGAATACAGATTCGAACAAACAGCTGTCCCATAGTTCGACACAACAAGATTCATGATGGTCAACATGGTGGTATTTACGTAGTAAGTATTACCTACAGACAAACTTGTTTTCTTTTCATATAAATGTTGGAAAAGGGTACTTTATGTAAAAAGTTTGATTGTACTTACAATGACTGAATTTCTTATGTTATAAACTAGGTTAATTGTAATAGACTGAAGCTGGTGCTGATATTTAAAAGATGAAGGCTCTTACGAATGTCACTAAAATTATTTCTATTGCAGAGGAAAAAGTTTAAAATGGGACATGACAATTTCACAATTTCTTGGTTGAAAGCTTTTTAAAGGCTTAGTTTTCATAGTAGTTTGTCATTATTTTTTTTAAAAAAAATTATAACTGTTCAGCTTTTTTGGAGTGTAATGTGTTTACCACTAACCTCAGAAAATATTTTTTTTTGCCTTCAGGATGCTATACATTGCAATTGCTGTACGGTCATGTATTGTAAAAGTGAGGAATAAAGCGCGATTTCCAGCGTGTGCAAGGGCTCTGCTAATGCTGCAAGTGTGCAGCTTCATCTATTCATTCTGTAAATGTAACCAGAACAGCTTACCCTGAGCAAGAATACTGTTGCTTTACTTTTAAGCACAAACACGTGGTAAAGATAGTTACCTTAAGAGACATGCCAATTTTTTCTCAGTCTGGTGAGCAGGGCTTGGGTGTAGGTTTCAGTACTAGGTGGCACAGCTTTCATCTGATTGCGTGGCACTGAGGAGGTACCTCTTCTACCAACAGCTAGCAGAGATTTGCAAATACTACTACAGAGCCTTGAAATATAATGATTTACATGCAGAGTGTTCTTCATTTCATGGCAAACATTCAAAATCATCATGTACTGTTATTTAGGGGAAAAAAAAGTGAAAATATATACTCAAATAGAAAAGAATAAATTTGCTAGAGTAAAGAAGCCATGTTGGGGAGGGATGGGTACAAATAGAAAAACAGTATTGGCAGTTAGCAGGTTTTCTCAGCTCTTAAATTGTCTTGTATTTAGCATGAAAAAGGACAAGGTGTGATTGAGGAGAACGAAGTTTACAGCAATACTTTGGCTGGAGTCTGGGTGACAACAGGGAGCACTCCAGTCTTGAGGAGAAACAGAATACACAGTGGGAAACAGGTGAGTTTTGCTCTTTGTTTACAAGGGGGCCATAGAGAAGAAAGTTCTTCTGTGTTTTTATACTTCATTATTTTGGAACTAATACTATAATTCTCAATGTCTTAGGTTGGAGTTTATTTTTATGACAATGGACATGGCGTATTAGAAGACAATGACATCTATAATCACATGTACTCAGGGGTTCAGATAAGGTAAAATGTACTCTGACTTTATGTTAAAACAGATATAGCTTGTTCTATGCTCTTTTTGTGTCTTTTTAGCTGTTCTTGTAATTTTGTTTCTAAAAATATTTTTTTTTAAATCCAGTATGTCTGAATATCCTCTGCTTCAACTTACAAAAAAGTTATTACTAATACAGCCTGGATATTGACTAGAATGTGTGGCCCCTGAATTCTGTAAAGCTAAAATATATTTGCATGTTCAGAAATAACCATATTTTAGTGAGATTTTTTTTAAGCAGTGTGATCTATGGGGCACTTCTGTAGACGTGTTTAAATGTTTGGCCTTGGGAGACAGTAAACTGTTCTAAATTACTTCTTTGCTTATGTTTCTTTCTAGAACTGGAAGCAACCCCAAAATTAGACGCAACAAGATCTGGGGTGGTCAGAATGGTGGTATTCTTGTCTATAATTCTGGTAGGTTTGTTTCTCACATTTATCCAGAATTGTTTATGTTCTGCAATATTATCTCTTCCCATTTATTATCCTTTTTGATTTAATTTTTTTCCACCCTTCCTTCAATTTTAGGGCTTGGATTTATAGAAGACAATGAAATTTTTGATAATGCAATGGCTGGTGTATGGATTAAAACAGACAGTAATCCTACACTAAGAAGAAATAAAATCCATGATGGAAGAGATGGAGGCATCTGTATATTTAATGGGGGAAGAGGTAGTTTTTTCCCTTACTGGCATATACTGAACATTCTGGATAAGAGTTTAATTTCAGATTAAGCAGTGTCGTTTTTGAAATGCTCTTTAGAAACCTAGCTCTGGTCTTCTGAATAAAATAGTTGTAATGAACATACAGTGATGCTTTTTAGCCTTAATTACATCAGTAATACTGAAATGTGTAGGAGGCAGAGAGGTAATTAATCTCATCCAAGACGACTGTTAGATTGCTTCCTAGGACAGTCCTTTTATCCCATCTGCTTTCGTAAGCTTTGCCATTTGACTGAAAGGCAGTATTGAATTCAAGTCATGGAGCTGAAATCATGCATCTGAACAGTTCAGGTTCTGCCAGTGTCAAAGATTTATGGGGAAAAAAAGCCAGATCTGTAAGGAATCTCTTGTGTACTTTTAAATGTAGAAGTGGTTCTCCTCTGAAATCCCCTGTCTGTTGTGTGTCCTGATATCAGCTTCTGATAGTTTGTAGATAATCTCTTGCTGTAAAGGAGCTTTAATTTTAAGTTCAGCATTTTAAAGTAATACTGTCCTGCAGTAACAAAAATGCAAGTTAAGCTTTGCTTTGGCAGGCTGCTCGTTTTAGAAGACAAGAGCAGAAAGATGTTAGAAAAAAGACTTAGTGTTTCCTCAGAAATGAAACTGAGTTTTCTGTAATGGTGCGTACGATCCCAAATTCTATTCTGTATACTGAAAAAATACACTTACATGAGTATACACTGAGAATTTAAACTTGTATCATTAACTTCAGTGCTGTAGGTGGGTATTCCCCAAATGAAAGGAATTAGCAGGATGATGATACATGAGATCTTTTGAAAATATATCACAGAATGGTTACAGGTAAGGCAATGTTAACAAGCTCAAACATCATGTTTGTTGACCTGTCATAGGTCTTCTGGAAGAGAATGATATCTTCAGGAATGCTCAAGCTGGTGTTCTTATCAGCACCAATAGCCACCCTGTGCTAAGGAAAAATCGAATATTCGATGGATTTGCTGCAGGTTTGTGTTGTTTAAATCAAATTTTGAAGTGTTAGAGCTGAGGGTAAGCTCTTCACAAAGCTAACTCTTGAGGTTTTTTTTTACCCCACAGTATTTAGACATTTTAACAGAGATTGGGATGTCCTTCGGTGTATTCTAGAAATCAGTTGAGAATTCAGAATTGTAGCCAGAATATCTTTACAGCAGTCTCTGGAATTACTAGCATGTTGAGAAACAACACATGTTCTGCCTTCTCATTTTTCTGCGAAATACTTTTTCACCATTTTGTTTTAGAAGTAATTGATAAAGTTGTCTAGGACATATTTATAGTTAATCTGCTGGATGCTGGTTTAAGTATTTTATCACTGCTTTAAAACCTAGGAAACAGAGCAAATGTACATTTTAAAGAGATTTGACTGCATCTCAAGTTCAACTTTCTCACTCCGCAAACTTGAAAAATTATTAAAATGAGCATTTCTTACTCCAGAAGAGATGAAGAATGCCTAGTAGTGATTTTTGTGCAATTTACTGTTTAATGATTGCAGTTCCATATGTCTTGCATTCCATTCCATTTCAACTAAAATTGCATTCTTGAGTTTTCTCCCATCTTTCTTTCAGAAGAAGCAAGTTTTCTGAGAAGAGCCTCTAAAGGTGTTGTTTCAGTGTGGTGGGGGGGAAGGATAGGTTGATGTCAAGAGCAGTCCTGGACAAATGGCTTGGAAGACACGGGTTACTGATAAAAGCTAAGATTTAAAGAAATTAATTTTAGGTGCCCATCTTGAGAACTTTTTAAAAAAGATATTTTTAAAAGGGTAAGGTATGTGCATAAGAACTTTCAAATATACGTGAAGATGACAGCTTTATGCACCCAAAAATCATATCCCGCTTGAAAATACACGATCATAGGTGTACCATCATCAAATGCCAGTACCATTTTATTATCAGACAAACTAGTAGTGTCTTGTTACTACCAGAAGCCATGCATGCCAGCTGTAGCACTTTGAAAGGATTCAACAGAAGAACCTCAGATTTATAGCAAATCACAGTGCCATTTCTAGCTATGTCATTTTCCTTTTTTTCCCCTGAGTTTATGACGGTTTAAAAAAAATGAACAAACTATGGATCATGAGAGAGGTACAAATGCACAATCACTATGGATTTAACTTTCCCACTTTCTTTTCTCTGCTTTGTTCCCCTGACCCAATAAAGGTATTGAAATAACAAATCACGCAACTGCAACATTAGAAGGCAATCAGATTTTCAACAACCGCTTTGGAGGTTTATTTCTAGCATCTGGTGTCAATGTCACGATGAAAGGTGAGCCTGAGCCCTTGTTGGTTGTGTTTGTTCACTTTGCAGTTTTTTAGTTGGTGCTGGGTTTTGGGTTTATCGTACCATTTTTTTCCATTTTTGGCTCAGATTCAGTACCACCTTAAGCTGAGTTGTAACTAAGAGTTTCAGCTGAAGGTAATAAGCCAAGCTGAGCTACCTTAGATTTTTAGACAGCCGGACACTTTCAAAGGTAACTTAAGGTTTTTGTATCATATTAAAGCTGTCATTAGCTCTTCCGTCTGAAAATCGTTTCCGAACTGGTTACTGGTCTTTGGCCCATCTCAAATTCCAATTCTAAGTTAGGATAATGGGAAGTCTTTTGTCACACATCTGAAAACAAGTGTCCAGTAAAGAAACGTGCCACGCTTGGCTTTTAGGATCTAAAAGCGTGAGTATTCACAATCTTAAAATCACTTTTTCAGAAAATAGGAATAGTTTACATACATAAAATCCCATATATAGTGTGAAAGTGTGCATCTCCTCTTGGAGGAGATTCGAGTGATGGTTTGAACACCAGACCGCTCTAGCAGGTTATTCTAGAAGGAAAAAGGTTCAGTTTGTAGAGGTTTTACCTGCTTGGCTGTACTTGTTATGCCTTTTCCTGTATATTCTTTACACCACTGAAGACACAAGCTCTGGTGCCCTGCTTCACAGCTCCTGGGCTTATTGGCTGCACCAATCAGTGCTGTGATGCTACTGGGTGCAGACGAAACTAGTTTGAGGTGCACTTTGGGACTTGACAGAAGGTCTAGTAGCTGAATAACACAAGAGGATTATCAAATTTGCTATGCCTTGGACGCATCTTTTAAATGCTGGAGGTGGTCAGACCTCATTCCCACTTTGGTTGTGTTGGAAGGTGCCTTATTCTGGAACGCCCCTGGGGGGAGAGCCATGCTTTTCTGCTTTCGCAGGGATGTGTAGAAGGTCTCTTACAGTAGACGAGAGGCTTTCAAACGTTTGGGTTTCAGACTTCTCAACAGTAAACTTAAGCCTGATAGGAAGGCTTGTTTCTCTAACTATTTATTCACGAACCAGTTCACAAAGAGTACTTAAATGAAGGCTTATCGTGTATTTTATGCAACGCGTGCAGAGAGGAGCGGTCTTTCTGGTCGGAGGAGTGCAGTGCACTGTCTGGGCATCTGCCTTGTAATCTGGCATTGAGGATTTGATAGCTTAAATGCCAAAACTAAAATGCAGGCATAGAGCTAATGGGTCCTAATGGGTTTAGCTCTTAAAGGGCTGGAGCGAGGGGAGGGCTCTGCTTTAACACCTCAAGAAAAAAACATCATTGATACAGGTGTGATTAGTTCTTGGCTTTTTTTTTTTTTTCTCCCCAACAGATAACAAAATAATGAACAATCAAGATGCCATAGAAAAAGCTGTCAGTAGAGGCCAGTGTTTGTATAAGATATCAAGTTACACCAGCTATCCGATGCATGACTTCTACAGGTAACATTCTGTCACCTACAGTACAGTTTTCAAATAAACACCATTTCTTTTCTAGCAAGACCCCTAAAACTGTTGTCGTGTGTCTGTTAACGCACAAACGTGTGCTCTTCCTCAGCCGCGACAGGGGATTAAACAAGTTCCCATTGTCTTGAATTTACTGTGGGCTTGAGGAAAATGTATTGCTACAGTGAACTCGAGCCTAAGGGATTACACGGCAGAACTGCTTTTTTGAAACAAGTAGCCAAAAGTACACCGTGAAATCCAAGTTCATGTAAAATTCTCAAGTTTTAGTTTGGTGCCCAGCCTTTCTTTGGTGCTGTTCTGCCCTCACACCCTCCCCAGGCACTTTTCTCAGCTGCTCCGTTTTTGATCCATGCCTAACGTGATGCGTTTTAATTCAGATGTCACACCTGTAACACCACAGACCGTAATGCCATATGTGTGAACTGCATTAAGAAGTGCCATCAAGGACATGACGTAGAATTCATTAGACATGATAGGTATGTTTCAAACGGGTGCATTGAGCCATTTTGACAACGGAAGTGAAGTAGACACTAAAGAGTTCTCCTCTTTCTTCCTAGGTTTTTCTGTGACTGTGGTGCTGGAACACTGTCTAATCCCTGTACGCTTGCTGGAGAGCCTACACATGATACAGATACACTATATGACTCTGCTCCACCTATAGAATCTAATACATTGCAGCACAACTGAATTCCTTTCAGAAAGAAAGTCCTGCCATTCTAATATCATAACTGTTAAAACTTTTTTTTTGGAGGAAGTTATACTTGCCCATTTCTGCAGAAAGAGACTGTATTAAAGCGGATGTGTGAGGTGTTGACACTATGGAGCTCAACCTACCAAAAAAGAAAGTGGCAATATGTTGACTCAGGATAACAGAACTGGGCGTTTTAGCATTACTGTGTAAACAAAGACTTTGAAGGGACAGAAGTGAAGAAAAATAAGCTGCAATTTTGTACAGATACCAACTTCTGAAAGCTGGTGTTTTTACAAGTAGCATTGAAACGCAGTCCAATTTGCAGTAGTACTATTCTGTAGACAAGCAGCATTCTTTGTTGCTGCCTTTATGGACATGGGTACCAATTGCTTTTGTAACATGGTAAAAAATGTGAGCTAGCACTTCTGCATTTCTTTTGATTTTTTAACATTTATTCAGATTGAGAAATATAATTTTAATGCTTTAATCTCATGTAGTTTGTTTCTAATTTCAAGCAAAAAAAAATCTTATTGTACTTGAATGTGTCCTGTTTTGTTAGCACACCTAGACTTGCTGTACCTGTACTCATGTCCCAGTATGTACGTTCTTTCTATGAAAGAGAAAACACTAATCTTAAATTATATCCAGCAATTTTTCTGGTGTCCTCTGAAGTTAGAATAATCTCCTTCCCTGCCCCAGCAATAGTCTCTACTCAAACCACCTTAACAAAAAAAAGTGTTTTAATGAGACTTCCTAGACTCTAATGCACTATAAAACAAAGTACCCATGTAACTAAGTTTTGTGAATGAAATTTTACTATGTTTTAAAGTACACAGTAGAAAGTCTCCTCAAAACAGTCTTGTACTTTACTCTGTTCATAGTTTTTTTTGAACAGTCTGGACATTACTTACATAACCTGCTGGAAATCACAGCAATTTCCTGCTCTATTGAAGCTGAGACAAGTATATATACAGCCCTATACAGTTTCATAGCTTTTTTCCATTTATGTGTATTGGTGACAGTGGGTAATCAACAGCCTGAAAGTGTATGCATGTACCATAACATCTAGACTTAATATATTGTGGAGTACTCAATAACCATTATGTAGAGGGTAGATAAGAATTTAAAGGGTTTAATTTCCTAGGAAAGACAATGGAAAAATGGTCATTTTTAAAAAATAAAGTTTATTAGATCATAATGTTGTCCGATACCACCTTTTTGAGAAACTGGCAGTACAAAAACACTTGTGTTCTTAAAGATGGTTGATCATAGCGGTAAGTTTCTGAACAGCATTTGCATCGCGTGTTGCACCATCCACCACCAGGCACAGATACCTAAGGAGAATAATGAAGTCAGCTTTACCCAACAGGGACACCGAGGGGCAGAGCCTAAGCTTCCTGTTACCTGCACAGCTTTAGAAGACAGAGATGCCATGTGCTGGTGCAAAGGCTGCCAGCAGATGTTGGTGCCTGATGCACAGGCAGCCACCCAGGCTCCAGGACTGCTGTATCATACCCCCATGCCCCCCCAGCACTGCGCAGCAGCCATCAGCACTGGGCTTATTCAAACATTCCTTCGCTCTAGCTCAGCGCACAGCCCGCCCAGCTCCTCTGTGCAAATGAAGCTCTTCGCCCTAGAGACTAGCACAATGACCCGAGGCATAAAATACTGCATTACTCATTGTATCTGCCATCTCGTAGTCAGGCTTTAGTACTTCCCCCCTCACTGCTTGTGAAGTACATTTCATATTCACAAAAATAGTTTTAACTTCCCCATCTGCTGTGAGCCTATGAGCAAAAGCCACTGCCCAGATTTTAAAAGGGACGCCTGCTAAGCAATGTGCAACTTAAAAACAACCAAGGCCTTACCTAAATGTTCTCAGTGAAACGGTCATTTTTTCAAACTCTTTTGCTTTTCTGTGCCCCTTCTGAATAACTTCCTCTGGAATATTAGCAAGTCTTGCTGCATTGAAGCCATAGCTTTTTGGACATGCTCCTTCAATGAATTTATACAGGAACGTAATGGTTTCCTGGCTTGGATCTTCACTCTCATTTTCAACCATACATGCCTAGAAAGAGCAAGTTACAAGTCAGTGTATGTAATACAGACTAATAAACACAAGAAACGTCACATCCTTTTCTCGGGGCACCTCTGTGACAGGGCAGAAGAGTGCAGGAAAGCACACACAGCGTGAGATCTGTCAGGCACAAGGAGAAATCCTGCACATGGGTGCCCACAGCTGGTGCCTTACAGCTTACACGTACCATGTGACCAAGCCGCACAGCCGTGTTGTGGGAATAATCCTCCACCAGCGAGTGGTAGTGGGTGGAGAACAGAGTCCGACACCGGATCTTTGTGAGTTCTTTCACAACTGCACTCGCTATAGCTGTTCCATCAAAGGTAGCCGTGCCTCTGCCTGGAAAGGAAATGGAAAAGCAAAGACCAATGCATCGTTTGCCATGTATCAATTTGTACTGTTTGTTTTTCTCCCTCCTTGCTGTGTGGAAGATTGACAAACAGCAGCCAGTAGTGAGAGCGACCAGCATCAGGGTGAATGACCCGAGTATTTGCCCTATAACAATCACACTGTCTTCGGCACTGCAGAAAAAGACATCTCTGCTCTCGAGACTTGCTACTACAAGGTTTGCTGCAAGTGATTATGCAACAGAAAGCAGGAAAACTCAGCTATAAATAGGCTGATAATGACTGGGGGGTGGGAGGTGGTGTATTAGTTCCCAGGGCACCTAAAAAAATAGAGATATTTGCATAGATACTGACTAGTTAAACATTAGCAACATTAAGATAAAGTTACCCCTGTGTACTTGGTTGCCATTTAGACAGCCCAACAGCTAGTCTTTAATCTTAAGATTTAATTCCCATCTATTACAAAATAGACTAATTACCCAGTTCATCCACAAGAACAAGGGAGTGCTCTGTTGCATGCTGCAGAATGCTGGAAGTCTCACTCAATTCAACAAAGAAGGTACTTTCGCCTTTAAAAGAAACAAGAGCCATGAAGTATTAGTCAAAGATCTGAAAAGCACAACTAAAACCCTGTTTAATCTGCACTTGAGCCTCAGTCAAGCTAAAATGAAGCTTGACAGCAAACTATGAACAGAAACATAAAGCTTTTTTCCAGCAGGAAAATGGTGGGGTTCCATTTGCCAGAAAAAAGCAGGTTTTGGTTGCTTAAGAGTATAGGCACGGGCACAGGTACAATTAACTGAGTAAGTTTTAGGCCACCTTATCTGTCTGCTTTTCATAGCACTGGTCAGACATACTGCTGGACAAGGAGAGGGACACAAGGGATACAAGACACGGAGAATCTTTTGTCCCTTCTTGCTCTTAAATGCACGTAAGGCGGGCCTAAGGTGTGGGGCTTTTCAGCGTAAAAAAAGCAAGCAGAAAATCTTGAAAGACTGAAGAGAGTAGACTTATTGGTTTGGTTGTTGATGTCACAAAGTAATGAATTAGTCAGATAATTAAGACTGTACTCATACGTACTCTACTTTAGTGAAGTATGACAAAAGAAATATACTACTGCTAAGGACTAAACATCTTACAGGAGTTCCAGCAACCCAGAAAAGATGAGGCTTGAAATTTAGACCCAAAATTGTTTTTTAGCAGATTACAAGCACAAGTACACAATTATTCAGACCCTTGCACATGACAAATCCACATATATAAAGTCCAGATTTACTAGTTCTTTGTAGGGTTCATTCCAAATAATCACATGCAGCAGCAATTAATTAATGTAATTCCAGAGCAGGCAAGTATTTACTTCCTGTACTCATGCTGCATGAGTGCTGCTGTGCTCTAACAAGGTTTTCAACATGAATTACTAAGCAGTGTCCTGCAATCCTGATTTTCTGCATTCATTTAAAGAAATTTCCAAGATTGAGTATGTTTTTAACAATGTTTAGGAATATCCATTTGTTCACTTTAGAAAATAAACTCCTAAAATTACATATGCAATTTTGAAATGATACTACTTAAAATTTACTTCATAAAAGTCCTGTTGACATCCATTATGAAATGACTGTCATGGCACAACTTTTGCTGTGCTTTCATTTCTACACGGTGTGGAAACTAACAGATTTCAAAGCTAGTTCTGCTGTGCAGTGTTCAGCCTCGTGATGTGAAATGTTAAAACATTTGTGCACATATTTGGAAGACAAAAGTGTAGCTCTCAGGTGATAGGAAAAAAAGTTGAAAAATGCTACATTTTTCTAGACCACCTCTCTTGCAGACAGGGGAGTTTTTATTTCTACCGTAAGCACTTAAGTACTCTTCTATTCTTAGGATTTCTTTTTGTACTGAAATGAAACAAAATGCAAAAAAGGTGGGCAAAGAAAGCCTTAATAAAATTCTCTAGCTGCAAAGAAAAGCCTTGATTTGGGGAAGTGTAAATATTTTTTTTTTTAATTAAGAACTCAGAATGATTCATTTCCAAATTCCTTATGTGCAACAAGTTCAGTAGGCTTAACTCCTTTCATATCCACTGACCCACATTTTTCAGCACAAAGATCACAGAAAATCTGCACCCTCCTTAAATGAGCTGTGATACTATTATTACCACAAAACATACTTTGATTTCCTAGCCCCACGACACTTTGCCTACCACCACAGGCAGACTTTCCCATTCCAGTTGTTGTGTCATCCTCCACTTCTGTCTTCCTCTGCATGGAAGAAACAAAATACTCCAAGAACTGTGAACTGCTGCTTCTGAGAGGGAAGCCTGCCCCTCTCTTCATCATCTGAAGAAATCTGATTTCAGACATAAGGCAGGCATCCTGATTGAAACAAGGGACCTCTAGTCCTTGCAAGAAGGTAAAAAAACAACTCCTCTACAGCAGCTACCCTACCTGAACATCACTGTCCCATTCCAGAACACTTAGAAAAAGATACCTGTGTAAGTAGAACACAATCAACTGTACAATATCCAAAAAGATACTCCTCAGATTTGCATCCAGCTGGAAAGTAGGCTTTTAATATTAAAATTCGTTAAAAAGTGGTCCTGTTTGTCATGGAGGACAAGCATATCAAACGAATCAAGCGTTAACTACAATCCTGTTTGCACTCTGAACAATGACGGGCAACAAATTAGTTGCCCAGCTCTCCCCTGCAAAATCAACAGACCGTCCATTTCCAACTTGCCACTCAAAGCAAGAAAAGCAGCTTGCTCAGTGGCAAAAGCACTTGAAACAGCTGGATTTCAGAAACTCACCTGACATAATTCTGTCCGAGGCACCAAGCCTTGTAAATACTCTGTCAATTGGTGTAAGCCTGCAGACTTCCGCAGGCACGTAGCATCCCAGTTGAGCCATTATAACGAGGAGACCAGCCTGCAGAACAAACATTAAAACATTTACATTTTTACTATGTGCTTGGAGCTCTGTTCCACACAGAGAGCCGGGGAATGAAACTCTATTTCCCCTAAAACAAAGACTAGAGTACATAAAGCTTCCCTACTGTTTTAACAGCTCCAGGCTGCAGCATCATAATCTCAAGTAGGACTGAACTACTCTGAAAGCCTTCAAAACACAAGTTATCACAGCAAGCAGTGTTTACAAAGCAAACTCTCTGTTGCTTTCCCAGTTGCTGCTGATCTCTATTTTCATCTTCTTCAACCTGTAGAAGCATCTTTTGCCAGATGATGCCAAGTCCCGGATAAGGCCACTTGAAAACAATAAAAGATACTCTACCACTTTTTCCCATCCATCTCTCATAAGAGAAATAAAACTTATTCCTCACTAGAGTAAGTAGAAAATCTACTATCTAACCGTGGGCATTTTCTACCAGATTATATTTTGTCTTTACAGTATAATTGCTGTACTGTGCTGCACATCCTGAAGACCACTGCTGGGACCTCCTTTTGACATTTATGAACAGTTAAGTCATGTAATTCCTTTATGCAAAACATACAGGTACTCTGCAACATTCAACCTTACATAGATAGTCAATCACCTGTCTCATGAGCGTAGATTTGCCACCCATATTCGGGCCAGTTACTAACACACAGGAAGCTTCACTACTGCTATCTTCATCTTTGCTGCCTATCACGATGTCGTTAGGAATAAAATCATCCCCAAAGAAAGTTTTTGTAATGCATGGATGGCGTGAATTTTTAAGTTCCAGGAAGGGAGGAGCACTATCCACAGGCAGTAGAATTACAGGTCGGCACAGTGGTCCATCACCATCTTGACTGTAGTTAGCAAGGGACATCAAGACATCTATAAGATTAAGAGAAATTCCAGTAAGTCATGCTTTCACCTTTCTTTACACATTCACTGGAATGCATTTACGCATTGAATAGCATTTTTGGAAACAATTTTCCACTTCCATTCCATTTTCCTGTTAAAGAAAACACCCAAGAAGTACTCCAGAAGAACAAGTAAAAGGTGGGGGATATTCACAATGTCTTTCCTCATTCCTTCCGGATTTCTACTGATGGCAGATTAAAAATCCTCCCCTCTAGTATTTAGTTTAAGTCTTTAAAATCCACATCATTTCATTTCACTTCAAAAGCTATTTTTTATGTACATGCATAAAATAAAATATTTTCTTTTTGGTTTTTGAATTGGAACACAGTAAGTAAGGAGGAAATCAGCTTCCATGACAGTGAATTACTTTGTTAAGAATCATAATACTGCTTGAAAGTTGCCAGAATAAAGTATCAAAATTCCTTTGGCCTAACAGAAAGCAGCAGCACAACCCCCCTCAATTAGCCTAGCTCTAAGGTTCTAAAAGCTGCTTACCTACAAAATGAGACCACGTTATGTGATTTTTGAGACTTTATTACAGCTGAGCCCAAAAGCTCAGTCTCCCTTGATTTTCAGTACGTGCCCTGATACTGTTGTGTACCTAGCGTGACTGCTTCCCAGCAATCCCAGCCCACTCAGAGACTTTTTTTCCTAGACAATGGGCAGCAATGTCTTTTCTGCCACAGTGGCATTCAGAGAATGCTTTCATTTTTCCCTGGCGCAAAGACATCCCAGAGTGCCTCCTGCTAGCAGAAAATTCACAGTACAAGAGTATGCCCGTCTGAGAAGGAAATATAGGAGACTATCCTACCCCAGAAATTTAAGGAAGATTTAGGGATATCTAGACTACCTTCTTCAAAGTAGCGATAATGACCACTTTTTTATTTTTAAAAGCTACTGAGAAAGCAGCCTGCTCAGAGGGAAAGGAGATGGCTAGCAGGTTAGACTTTTATACCTCCATCTGCATTACTGCCTTCTTTTATTAAGAAGCTACTAATCCATACATGAGAATCCTAGACGCAGTGGGAGACCCACCAGGTTATGCTGAGCTGTGAGAAATACTCAGCTGCACACCTACAATCACACAGCAGGAATGAAGAAAAAGCTTGCAAACATCAAGACTCAGCAACCCAGCTGTTCTGCCATTTACTGTCAGGAGGGAAACAGGTGATCACTGATAATTATCAATGCTGTTATCACAATAAGAGTTTTTAAGCTACAAATTAAGAGCTGGCAACAAGCCTTTTATCCTGATCAGATTTCATCATTTACTACACAAGAGTATTTTTACGTCAAAATGAAGAAAACCTCTTACCTAACACAGCAATGCATTCCACAGCTGTCTGCCAGTCTTTGCTGTTTTTATCAAAGTTGTAAAACAAACGCCTCATACAGTCTTTTAGTGCTGCATCTCTGCGCTCTTCAGCATTAACCATCGCAGCCAGCATCTTCTCGATCTCCTTGGTCCAGTAGCGCTTATATCCCTTCCTGGTTGACTTCAACTCGTATTCCTCAGGCAAATTACGTGATATTACACTTTCCGGTATTTCCATTTGGTATCGGTTTTTGCCTGCCCCCCAGTACAGCACGGATTTGAATCCAAGTAGTTTGCGTTGCTTATCCAGGTACTTGTGAAGATCTTCCTCAACAGCTTTAATATCCTGTAGTGCTTTATCATAATCGGGGTCAAAGCCCGCCTTTGGGGTAATCACTCCTGTCTTTCGAGCCTGGTTATGATCAAAAGCAGTATCCCATCTTTTAAGCTCTGCACTCAAGTCTGGGAAGCGGCCCTCTGGATTTTTGGCTTTGCGGGTGACTAGCTGCTTAAGGACTTTAGATTTGAAGTCACTGGCAGCTTCTTCCATGACATCGACAATTTCATTCGTTACTTTAAAGCCCTCCAGTGCAGACAAAAAGTCAGCAATTTTTTTTTTGCTGTATTTGATTTCTTCATAAAAGATGGCCCTGCTGTCAGGATGGTTCTGACTTTTAAGTGGTGATCCAATACTGTGGATTTTGCTGAGCAGCCTTTCAAGGTCAGGCAGTTTCTTCAGGTGCTCACTAACTTCAGACATTTTATCTGGCACTGCCAGAAGGTCCTCGACAGCATCTAAACGGTCGTTGATGGATTTAGGATTACAAAGCGGAGCACAGAGCCACTGCTTCAGGAGTCGCTTCCCAAATGGCGTACAACAAGAATCAATCCTTTCCAACAAAGTACCTTCTGTGGTTCCATTGGTTCCGTTCTGCAGGACTTCCAAGTTCATCAGGGTGACTCCATCCAGCACCATCCGCTGGTCAGTTTTGGCAAAGAAACTCCTTGAACTCGTAGTTTTTGCAGTATTGATATCCACAGGGACATACTCCTCGAAGTTTGCCAGCGATAACAGCTCCTGATCAATCAGACATTTTTTGAGATAGAAGACACATCCTCCAAGAGCTGACAGAGCTAATTCACTGTTTTCACCAGGAGTTAATCCCAGTGAGTCACTCTCTGAAGTCAGAGATTTGATTACAGAGGGCAGAGAACATCCATCTTCAGAGTTCTGTTTCTCCCTGAAATACCCTTCTTCAAGAAGGGCTTTTAGTGTTTTAGATGCATTCCAGAACTGGGAACCAGAGATCAGCCCTTCCTGGATGCAAGAAATGAGTGAGCCCTTCAGTATCTTCTGTGTGTCCACAGACAGGTTCCCCTTCTCATACAGTACCTGCACAGGAGTGTAATGTGCTACTAAAGTCCTAAACCTCGAACAGTGCCGGTCATCTGAGAACTGGCCTACATAAAACTTCCCCACCGATGTGTCAACAAAGCAGACCCCATAAACACGTTGTCCAGAGGAGTCTTCTTTTTCCTTAACACACAGAAGGTATTTGTTATGGTTCTCAGAGGGATCACAATCCAGAATGCTGTAGGTCTGAGTGCCTTTGGTGATGATTCTGCATATTTCTCGGCGTACAACCTTGTCAAATTTTGTTGGGTGGGCCATTGCCTTGTAGCGTGTTTCCATCATTTCCGGAGTTTCTGTTTGCTCAACACGGGCTACCTTGTAGCCCTTCTGCACTAGAACATCAGAGAATCTGCCAAACGCAGTTTCTGGAAAGCCTGAATGGGCCCAAGTACCTTTCATAAAGATCAGGCCCAACTCATTTACACCAGTGACTGCATCCATATGATACAACTCATAGAATTTTCCAACTTTGTAGAAAATCACAGCATCAAAGTTTTGACTTTTCAACTGCCACCACCTCCGCATTCCTGGTGTACACTTGTTGAGATAGTCCTCAGGGACATACAGAGTACATGGGTCATAACCAGGGTCACTCTGCCGTTTCCTGTGCGCATCTTTCTTTTTCCCTTCCTGCAGCCAATCAAGCTTTTCATGTTCCCATACTGCAAAGCCACCCACGCCTCCACTGCAAGCATTTGCTTGAGATTCAAAACTTTCAGGTGCTGCAAAGGACGTCAGCTTAGACTTGGCTTCCAAAGAAACAGGTACTGCTCTTTTGGGCGTTTCAGAACGTTCATTTTCTAAGCTACTCCGTTTAGCAGGCTTACTTATGTCTCGTCTCTTGCGTTTAGAAGGGACTTTCACCGGACTTTCTGCAACACTTTCTGCATCTGTCTCTGTGTCAGCAGATTCATTTTCATCCACCCCACTACTAGCTTCATCGCTGCTTGTCGCTTCTTTCACGTCAGGCTTGAACTCCACATCAGAGCCATCGTGATCACTGTCAGAATCTAACACTCTTCTTCTTTTTGCTTTTATGGCACTTTCCCTGCTCATTACTCGCTTATTATTCTTCACATCGTCCTCCTCACTATTGCAGTCATCACTGTTGCCTGATGCACTTTCACTCACCTGCTGGAAAAATAAATTATTTTACCTGTAGAGAATTCTGGCTACAAAGTAAAGTATCGCTGCTGCAAAAAGAAGCCCAAAAATGTGCAATAATGCAGTAGCTACGATACTTCAAGCAAGAGATAGGAGAGCCACAGCCAATTCAGTTTACCTTCACAGAATTTGTTTTCTGGATAACAAACTGCTACAGACCAGTGGCATAATTACTCCTCTTTGTATTCTTTACAGCCTCATTCATTACTTTGCATAAGTGATGCTGATGAACAAAACATTCGCACTGGACAAAAGGCGTATGGTATATGAAATTCAACACAAAGGAGAAATGCCTCCAATAAGGTAACTCTGTGCTGTGATTTTTTCCTACTGACCTACGTCAGAAACATGATTGTTTTTTGCAGCCTTTCAGTACAAGCCTATGTGAGTTTTTCCCATGATTTTTTTTTTAACTACCTATTTCCACCTACAAACAGAACAGCAAAGACTACTAACTTATAGTAATCTTCAAGAAGATCGTGCGTTCTAGGAGAAAGAAAAGAAACTCCATTATTTGCCTTTTCAGCTTGAAACTTTAAGAACTCCAGCACCAGTGATGGAGAAAAACAGCAATGGAGGGAGTGGTAATGAGTACGAAGTGCCAGTGCCCACTGCACTGCTGCCATGAACGTAACACAAATGCTTGGAGTGGCACCTGTCCCTCGGGGCAGTGTCACGCTGGAGACAGAGTAGATGGGCCACACTGACAGAGGAGGTAAGGAAAACCACTATCCCACTGACAGTTTCCTCATGCCATTCCTTTACAAAGAAATCTATTCCAATGCATGTGGTGGTACTGAAATAATATTTGAGTCATTCACAATACAATGTGAATACAGTACAATAAAAGATTTCTTTTTAGTTACCCTACCAACAGGTTGATGTTAACAGTACAAGAATTTGTATTTTAGTGCTACTCTACAAGATGAGGGCAGGCTCCAAAAATCCAATTTAATGCTTTAAGATGAATTCTCAAAAAGCCAGAAATTTCTACATTATGACAAATGAAAACAACTGATTCAGACTGTAGGAGAACTTGGGCTATGAATAGCAGATCGAGAAGATAAAAAGATGCATCAGAAAAAATGTGATACATTTATGAGTGAGAAAGTGGGTCATCTGGGCTAATTGAGGGAGTGATCAATGAAGAGAGATTATATACTTTATAGAGAAGTTAAATAACTTCCGAGGTCGGTCCTTACCATACAGAACACCAGAGAGATATCAGACTTGTCTTTCCAACTAGAAAAGGTGAGAGACCAGTGTATGACCTCACAGCACAGAGGCAGTACAAACATAGACACAGGCATACAGATGCATGCATGATCAAAGAGCAGATAAGCTGTGATTACTGTACCATGGAACTGCAGGATACCCCATGCTTAGCTCCAAGAGACACCTTCTAAGTTCTAGCACTATTTCTGAAAATGACAGCAAGTAAAAAAAAAAATTTACCTCCATTTCTTCCTCTTCTTCCTCCTCAGTGTCTGATGGTTCACTGCATACTGCCAGCTCAAGCCGCTTAGTTTTATCTTTACTCATTGCATCGTCTGCTAGCACCATTGCTCTTTTAATTTCAGGCTTTGTACTATGAAATATACCTCCCTTCAGTGCCTCCTCATCTGATGAACCTGTAAAACAACAAATAATTTGTCAGAAACTGAGGTCAGTCTAGCATTTAGCCAGTCCTTTAGTTAGTGTTCGTACTCACTTTTAAATGTATTCAGACAACTAGTACAATCATCTAACATTGTGTTGTCACCAGTCATTATCACCACATATTAAATATAGCAACCCATTACTCATTCAGCCTGATAAACTACCCCTAGAGAAAGTCTAAATGCTCACAAATGAAATGCCTACCTAGCACATGAACACTTGGAAGAATTGCTTCTATTTCTGTAACTCATTACCACATCTGAATACTTCTAAACTAAGCTCTAAACACCCTCACACTAACTGTAGTTACTATTGAAAAGCAACACTTTAAACTACCAGTGCAGCAGACTTGACTGAGACCACACAGCTGTTTTAGCAATGATAGGTTAAGTGCAACCACAAAGATGTCTTCAAGTTATGAGCATCAGTCACCTATGACATAGACCTCTTGGCTAAAGCTCTGCTGGCCATTCAAACTGCTCCTCTAAGTGCAGCAAGGCACCCAGACCCAACACCAACCTCTCAGCTAGATTAGCTGGTCGTCAATTAGCACTGGCAATTCACCCTGACACTGCAGGGTATCAAGCAAAGCCTACTATTAATACCCACACCACTCCTTCATCCTCTTTCATACCCCTTGAGCTCCACAGTTCCTCCTTCCACTACCTGTACATAAAGACAAAAACAAACCCAACTAGCCTGCAGATTGATTTCTAGAAAGGGTCCCCAAAGACACCGAGATTCATCATAATGCCATGCTCAAAAAGTGAATGGTATATAAAACACGTTACATATTCAGCTTGGGGAAAGAAAGAAAGAAAGAAAAAGGGGAGATAAGAGTATGCTATAGATGGGGATGGGTGATTCCTTTTTCTGCTCTTATAAGTTTAGCTGTCTGCATAGGACAGTAGGATCTGCTTGAACAGGTCCCTACACCCACTCCTGTGAACCCCTTCATAGGCTGCTATTAACTGAAGCTTCAGCTCTAAGTCAATGGTAGACAAAAGGCAGCTGACTTGTAGGAGGCCAACTGCCTCAGAAATAAGCCAAACAGAACTGTCAGGTTCATTTCTTTCAGCTTGCAGTAGCAAAGGATGGAGTTACAAGTAGCTGCTTCTACAGCACAAATGCAACACATTAACAAACCAGATCTCCATTTTAGTTTTGCAAATGCAGTGAGACAATCTAAAAACATTTTGCATTTAATATTGACAATTTAACAATGAGAGGAGAAAAAGCTCATCATATAATTTAACTGCACACTCAAGTGTGCAACACCTGCACATTCACTTAACCAACCCATAAGTAACTAACTCCACTTCTTGCGTGCCCAACTGTTAGAAGTCTAGCCCTGTGCTGTCTATATTTATTCAGTTACAAACAATAACACAATGTAAGAAACTTCTTAATTTTCTTACCCAAAGACTCCAACACTTACTTTGTATATAAAGATGCTTTTTGTCTGAATTTAAAAGCAAATAATGTCTTTTAAATATTTTTACTCTGTTCTGCATTGACCACATTTCTTGTAGACAGATCAGTGTTTCTGCGCTTAAGCATTCTGAACACTTATTATTTTTCTGCAATTTTCTTTTGGTAAACAGATCAATTCTCCTTACCTGTATTTGCTCCTAAGTGCAACGCAAGCTGTTAAAATGTATTTGATTCTTTTAAAATACCCTCAGGTAAGATACAAATAAACCACGGACCAATTCACTTGTGTTAAATTATGCTAACACTTATGGTAATAGCATTACCATTTTAATTTAAAACCAACTATGGCTTAAGTGCAGTACAGTTATGTATTTTGTTAACAAGCATAAACAAGCCAAAAAAAGATGACTACACGATCACATGAGATGGAACTCTGACTTGTAAAAAGGAAGAAACTGTTTGAATTCAGTTGTTTCACTGACATCATAAGCAAATCCTACAGTGTATCAAAAATACCGTATTACACCCAAAGTACTTGTTTGGCTAACAAGAAGACAGTTTACAGCCAATGATTCACAGTTTTCAGCAACAGTAAAATTATAAAACAAGGGGAACACCGATCATGATTATTAATAATGTGAGATTTATTATGCAAAATGTTGTTTTAATTCTTGATTACATTTGATTTTCATTAGTTAGCTATTTAATATCTTCAAGACGACAAACACCAACTCTGCTCTGTAACTACGAGCACTACCCTAACAAATACTCTGAATTCTCAAGTTACGTATTTTATTAACAAAACTGTACTGCATTGCTTAAAAGAAATAACACCACGATAGAATTTTAGTTACCTAATATCCTGTGCCTAGTCTTTTGATTCTGGACAAAGTGCAGTTCTCAAATAGCTGCTTAAAAACTGGGTTTGACATTCCTAATATTTTAAGAATTTCAGGGCTAAAAATTGAAATAGTGGATTTATCTTTTAGATCTTTTTTATATTAATGTGAGAAATAAAGGAAAAAACTTAAAAACAGAAGCAAGCTTTAAGTTTGTGTTCTAACCTAATAAACAAGACGGCTTAGTGTTTTATGTTTAAAGAACTGTATAACCATAAATGCACCTGTAACCCTCAAAAACTTGCTTTCTCTAACTTACAAAGCACAAAACATGCTTTCCCACTCAATACTAATCTTGGTTTTGCTGCTCTTTCTCTATGGAGAATACCATAGCCTATACTCCATGCCTATTTTTCCAAAACAAGTGGCATATTTCCATTTCAAAGTTTTATTTAAATCTCTTACCTTTATATGGCCTCAGATATTTAATACTGACCCAGCCCCTTGTAGGGCTGTCATCAAAAAACTGTACGTGGACACGAGTGAATCTCCCTTTTCCTCTGACTATTGTTCTTTCAGTCGGATGGTTGTATATGAGACACGGCCACCAAGGATAACCTTCCATCTTGGCCCAGACCAAGTCACCAGGTGCATACTCACAGGAGACACTGCAAAGACAACAGATGCGTAATTTAAGGAACATAAACATTTAAAACAGCTTTCTTCATAAATGTAACCGCACACTGCTGCTGAGCAGCTTGCCCTCTGAAGGTCTTGGAAGGCTCCTAGGTGGTGCAACCTGGATTATACAGTCCTTCTATATCACTATCAATACTTCTCTTAAAATAACTTTTCTGACTTGCTCCTCCAGGTTCTACTGGATCCGCACACTGACAGAGCTTCAGTCACAGAAGCCTGCTTGAGGCTGGAAGGGATCTTTGGTGCCACCTCGTCCAATGCCCTTGCTCAGGCAGGGCCACCTAGAGCCACGTGCAACTGGACTCTTAGTGGATTTCTTAAGGGAGGGGAGAATAACTGGGTCCAACCAGACAGTAACTAAAAGATCACAGGCAGGCTATGTATTACGAGCAGTCAACCTACATAACTGAGGCAAGTTTTCTTGTACAGACTAATTCTCAACAAAGGAAACGAGTCAGATTCCAAAAAACCCTCCAGCTACAAAAACCAAACCAACTCTGTCCACGCTGCACAGCGCTTGATGCAACTTTTATCCGCTCTCTCCTTCGCCCCCAGGTTTTAGCCCAGCCCCCGCCGATGCCCGGGGCTGTTCCTGCAGGCTGCAGCCACACAGTCAGCGACATTCCGCTACCTGACGCCTGAGACACCCCCGGGACACAGAACAGAAAGGAAATTTAGGCTCGAGTGAAAAAAAATGTACCTCAAAAACTGGAAGAACTAAACACCGGACCCCCTCTCTGCAGCTGCCGGCCCCATCCCGCCTGCCCGAGCCCCGGCCGGGGGAGAAGGCCGCAGGCCCGCACCGCCCACCGCACCCCGCTTCTGGGGGCGCCTCCTCCCCGCCCCGGCGCCGCACGCCGGGCCCCCACCGCCCCGTTTACACACACGGGCACCTCCCGGCGCGGCCCAACGCGCCCCCGCCCCCCCGGCGCGGCCACCGCAGCGGGAGGCGGCCAAAGGCGCGGGGCTCGCTGCAAACCGGCCCCCCGCGCCGGGAAGGCCTCGGCGGGCCCAGGCGGCGGCGGTCGGCCACAGTGTCCCGGGGTGGGGGACGACGACACCGGCGCCTCCGCGCCCCGAGGGGTCCCGCTCCCACCGCCACCGGCGACAGCGCCCGTCCCGCCCCCTCCCGCCACGGCCCGCGCGCGCCGCCGCTCCCGCCTCCCCCCCCACCCCCCGCCCGCCCCAGGCCACGCTACCGCGGCCTCCTCTCCCCCCCGCCGGTTACCTGGGGGCCTCGGCGGCTGAGCCGCCCCTTGCGCCCTTCTCCCCCGCCTCCTTGCGCCGGGCCGCAGCTCTGACCGGTGCGCCGTTGCTCGCCGCGCCGGCGGGGCTTGTGGCGGCCTTGCGGCCATTCTGCTCGCCCGAAGCACGGCGGCGGGTCCCCGCGCCGGCCTGCGGAGGGGCGGGGGCGGGTGCCGGTGCAGCCGCCGCCGCCCGAGGCGGTGCCGGGGAGGCCTTGGGGAAGAAGCGGAGCAGAGTGCTCTGGCGAGACATGGCCACGGCGGGAAGCGCGGCCCGCCGCCAGCGCGCGCCAAACCCGCCACCGCCCGCCCCGCCCCGGGCTCGGCCCCGCCCCCGGCTCCGCCCCCGGCGCGCGCGCTGCCAGCCGCCGCGGGCGGGAAGCGCAGGGGGAGGGTTGCGGTGGTGCTGCGGTGCCGCCCGCTGCCCCGGTCCGCTCCGCCCCGCTCCGCCGCCCGCCCTGGGGGGCCGAACCCCGGCCCCCGGAGGTGCTCCTCAAGCCCTCCGTGCCGGGGCCTCCGTCTGTGCCCGCCCTCCCTCTCCCCGCCGCTGGCAGAGGGCGCGGGGCGCCCCAGGGCCCGCCGTGTGGCAGCGTGCGGGCCTGCTGCGCCGCGCTCTGCCGGGCAGGCGCCCCCCGAGTTCGGTAGCTCACAGCAAGGTCTGTCCTCACTAACTACAGCCCTTCAAACACTGCTCCTTGTCTGCAGTGAGGCCACAGTGGTTGTTACAATTAATGGTGATATGGGATGAGCTGGGGCCTTCCCACCGTCAGGGAAGGGGAAGCTGTGGCACCTTCACTGCAGAACTTCTTTCCCGGCTGTGCAGGAGAGGGCGAGAACAGCGGTGTGGTGGGAAGAGGAGAAGCTGGTACGTGGATAAAGCAGCAGCTGGGACAGCTGCTGACCCTGCTGCCAGGCTGCAGGATGGTACCCCTCGGCCGGCTTTAGTGGCAGATGCACAGCAGAGCCAAGAAATGGCAGCTAAAATAATAGGATCCCTTCCTCTACTCTCCCTACGTGTTCTTTTCATATTCATAGGTGAGGCTATATCCTTTAATAGCAATTTTTTGATGCATTAGAATACAATCCATTTCATGGCTTTTAACTGTATTACAGAGCAAAAATAATAACTTAATATAAGCATAAATTCCGAGAAAATTATTTACTGTCACTAGATGTCTGTTAGCATAGCTTTTTCTTTCACTGAAATTGCCGTTCGATATTGCAAGCCAAAACCTCTCCTACCGTTCAGCAAAGGGCAGCCAAAAATGCCACAGGCGCGCTCCCACCGCGAGTGAAAAAGTGGATCTGCAAAGCGGGCATTGACCACAAGAGGTCACGCAAACCCAAACGATGCTGGAGGATTTTAAAAGCGTGTTCCTTTTCCTTCTAAAATAATTATTTCCGTTTAATTTCAAAGCATAATTTCCATTTAACTTATCATCTGTTGCTTTCATAAACAATCTGATCTGTCCTCAGCTACACACACCTCAAATTGAAGTAGAAAAACAACTGCATTTAACTTCCTGAGGATAGTCCAGGGAATTCCAAAGCACACGGACTGTGAAGTGCTTGGAAGTGGAACACGCTTCAGGATAACCACCTCGGCAGGTGTTGCTGTAACTGTCAAAAACACTCGCCAGGACTGGTACCTGCACAAATGTTTGGGTAACCCTATTTAAATTCATAACTGTCTGGAAAAATTGCCCTCTGATTGTCCATCTGGCAGGTAGAAGCAGGGAGATGGGCTGAGGCATGGAGGGGAAAAACTTTGGAGAATACTGAAAGCAGACTCAGTCTTTAAAGATGAAGCCTGTTTTGAGCAGACTCCTGATGATAGATGCTGGTAGTTTCTCCCTGGAGATGACTGTTGTCTGTTCATATGAGGAATGGAGACGACAGAAAAACATGAAGGGTCACGTGAATTTGGTGGCCTCCTGAGCCAACATGGTATGAGCGCCATAGAAGTCACTTTGGTGTTGGGGTCGGTTTTGGTAGCCATGGGATTTCTCCAGGCTGGCAGGAGAACGTGAGTCAGCCCTGGTGACTACTGGAAGAGGGGCATGTTACTGATTTGGCACAACTGTGGAGGTCTCGAGAAGAGACCGTGGTCCTTCAAATTTACAGACCACATGGTCCAGAAGCTGGAGCAAGAGGGTTGCTGTATGCACCTGTGAGAAGATTAATACTTTGTTTTGCTGCAGCTTTTGAATTTGTCCCATGCAATGATACCAGTTCTCCAGGTCTGTGGTGTCCCCATGTCTGGATCTGGGCATTCCTCCATTTGTGGTGACAGCCACTTAAGAAATGCCACATACCTAAGTCTGTATTTTAGAAACTCTGGATCCAATGCCAGGTGCCCTCCCCAAGGTGGGGTAGCTCTGCACTTTGTTATCCACAAAAATGTAGGAGTTAAACTTTGCAGTACTGGATTATTGTACATCCCCTTTTCTCTGGTGGGGTCAGGCTGGGAGAAACACAGATCACACCAGTATTTATTAGCTAGCCTTTTATTATGCTGTTATTAATAGCAAGGGACTCATGGCACACTTATTCCTTCACACAGTTTACAAACATGGGAGCCCAACCCCAGCTGCTTACTTAAAAGCAGAAGCATGTATTGGTGTGCCAGGGCTTTGAGGTGAGTGTTCAGGAAGTCCCTCTAGATGATTTGTTGTTTCCTATATATACGTGTGTGTGTGTGTGTGTGTGTTATATATTTATATACATAGTAGATAGATAGATAATCTTGTAGTTTTGCATATAGCAGCCTTCTTGGATGTAGCCTGGGTTGTACGACCCACAGCTGATGCTAGTGGATTTGGACAGATTCAGCAGGCTCTGGGTGTTCAGTGCTTATCCGTTTTTGTGGGTTCAGCAGGACTGCTAGTCTGGAGCTTATCGGTTCTTGGCAGGCTTTCGCATGCTACCGCTTGGCACATGCTTTCCCTCTCTTCAGCCTGCTCTTTTCTGGTACCTATTTCTCCATCCACACACATGCCTGTAGAGCCATTCACGCAAACTCACACAGAGGGGGCTTTTATGACATGGTCTGCAGTTTCTCTCTAGTAAAATATAGAATTCTACTTGTTTTTCTACGAGTCTCAATAGGGTAGGTTATAGAATAATTAAAACATGAAAGTATTTGAAGTTGTTTGATAGGAGGCTATAAAAGGTGACATTACTGAAAACACTATATACGACTCTGTGCTTCCCCCTTTTCTTGAATATCCTCTTTTGAAGAGAAAACCATAGGGAGTTGTTAAGTTGCTGTAGTGCAGACTTTACACCAAGCTCAGCTGAACACTGAAAAATGCTGTATTTATCTTAATTCTTTTCCTCCCTCTCCCGCTGCCAATGCATACGCAAATACTCCCACACAGCCTTCAGCTGTGCTTTTTAGCTCCCTAAGTGGTTCTGAACAATTTCCATTCTAGGAACATTGGAAATGACAAGGATTTGGCTTTTTTCAAGATAATATCTCAAAATTTTTGAAACTGAAACAACTTCAGTTATGCATTGCTTTACTAGATTATACAGTACCTTCTCTACAGCTGATACAGAAAAGGATGATGGGCTGTTGTTAATGGTGGAGCAGGATCCAAGAGCTAGCTTGCAACACAATGACTCTCTGCTACACCTAGGCTTTTCTCTGGAGTTTGGAATTAATCATTTCTATCTTGTTAGATGCTGGAATAAGGAAAATGCTAACCAGGTAATTTTGAGGTCTTTCGGGAAAAATGAAATAATGTAAATCAAGAAGGATACTTAGAACAATAACCTGTATAGAAATTTTCCACTAGATCAGGTTGCTCAAAGCCCCATCTAACCTTGCACACTTCCAATGATGGAGCATCCACAACTTCTCAGGGCAATCTGTTCCAGTGTCTCATCACCATCATAGTAAAAAATTTCTTCCTATGTCCTATCTAAATGTACCCTCTTTCAGTTTGAAACTGTTGCCCCTTGTCCTGTCACTACAGGCCCAGGTAAAAAGGTCTTTCTCCATCTTATAAGCCTGCTTTATATATTGAAAGGCCGCAATAAGGCATCCCCGGAGCCTTCTCGTCTCCAGGCTGAACAACCTCAACTCTCTCAGCCTTTCCTCACAGGACAGGTGTTTCAGCCCTCTGATCATTTTTGTGGCCCTCCTCTGGACCTGCTTCAACAGGTCAGAGTCTTGCCTGTGCTGAGGGCCCCAGAGCTGGATGCAGTACTGCACGCAGGGTCTCACCTGAGCAGAGCAGAGGGGCAGAATCACCTCCCTCGACTTGCTGGCCACACTGCTTTTTCTACAGCCCAGGATACTGTTGGCTTTCTGGGCTGCGAGCACACATTGCTGGCTCATGTAAAGCTTTTCATCCACCAGTACCCTCAAGTCCTTTTCTGCAGGGCTGCTCTTAATCCTTTCATCCCCCAGCCTGTATTGATACTGGGAGTTGCCCTGACCCAGGTGCTGGACCTTGCACTTGGCCTTGTTGAACCTCATGAGGTTCACACGGCCCACTTCTCGAGGTTGTCTCGGTCCCTCTGGATGACATCCAATCCCTCAGGCATGTCAACCGCAGCACTCAGCTTGGTGTTGTCTGGAAATTTATTGAGGGTGCACTCAATCCCACTGTCTATGTCATTAATGAAGATATTAAACAGTACTGGTCCCAGTCCAGACCCTTGAAGGACACCAGTCATTACTGGTTTCCACTTGGACATTGAATTGTGTGGGCAGAGCAGGGTACTGATAACCACAAAGCCCCAGACAAAGCAAGGGGGTGGACCAGATCTGGGGTCCATCCAGGAGACAGGGCTGCAGGCAGGCACACCTGCAGCAAGCATCTCTGAGGCAGGGGCTGGGTGCCCAGGTCAAACAAACTGTTGATAACAAACTTTTGAAACCTTTTCAGGCAAAATTTGCTAAACCATTAGCAAAAGAGCTATGTCTGTGATGGTTAATGTCAGGAGCAGTCTAGAAATTTCACTTTGGTGGGTGTTTGAAGTACAAGATATGTGCACTACCCCTCTTTATGTGTCTGCTGAGCAAAGTAACAAATTTGTCTTCCAGAGATAACAGAAACCTCTTAAAGTGAGAAAAAAATCCAGGCTATTATAGGGGGATTTTTTTCTTTTTGAACAAAACTGTAAGATTTTTTCATTCCAATATTCTGCACGTGTCCCACTGGGACAAATGTAACAATTTTCACTTTTCCCTTTTAGTATAAACACACTTTCTGAAAATTTTTTAATACCTTTTATTTTCATTTTTTGGCAAAAGACATGTCTATGGAGGAAGATTGTGAGTCTTAACTCTTTTTTTATAGGGCTGCTGCAAATACCCAGTAACTCTATCAAAACCAAGTGAAATAACTCTGGCATGCAAATAGCTTAATGGGGAGTGGAAAGAAGAGTCCACTGCTTCATTCAATTAATGTGTGTCCTTTCTTGGATGTTGACTTGAACTACTTTTGTACCCATAGAGGTGAGATGATCAGAAGTAACTTTAAAGCAGTACTAAATGCTTTATGGGCCTTACCTTGGTGACAAAGGGTGCCAGACCAATCTTAGATTGTGAGGTGGAACAATTTACAGAAATAGTTTCATCATGCTAATATAGACAGGACTGAAGCCGATGTTGACCTTTCTCAGAAATTCCCCCAAAGGAGAATTTAAGCATGAGATGTCTCTGTATTATCTATGCTGTAAATAAGGTAACCAGTGAAAGGTTAAGTTTTAAGAAAATACGACCATGACAAAATGTTAATGAATACTGAGGTCATCCTGACCTAAATATAATTGATCTGGTAGGCTGGTAAGAATCAGATATCCTAATGTACTAATTTTGTGTAGACTTGGAAAAATGAATATGGAAGGGTGTTGTAAAAGTGTGTTTAAAGGGCATTTTTTCCCCAGTGCTAAGTTTACTGCTTCTCAGCTTCCTCCTCAGCATCCAGCATACTTAAAGGGCTAAGCATGAGTAGGAAAATAAGTCAGAGAGAGACTGTTTATTCAGTAGCTCATTCTTCTGTGGCTGGGTTGAGAAACCACCTTTATTTTAGTAACAGAAGATAATTCATTTCCTCTTTGCTTGCTTTTTGCATGTCTGCAGACATGCAGCTTCCTTGTACCAGTTTTAGAGGCGCTTGTATAGCAGCCATAAATGAGCAAGAAATGATGTTTATTTAGAGTCCCTTTAATTACACAGTCTATGACTAAAACCTTTTTACTGGTTTTCTTACATGACAAAGCAGCAAAATGAAGAGATGAAACTGTAAGATTTCTGAATCGATGACATTTAAGGATGTTTTGTTTACACTGCACCTCCTTTTAGATGCAGGTCTGAAGTGAAATGAGAGCTGCTGGAATGGCATGTAGCAGAACTACCAGAAACGAGAGTTCAAAAATCAAGAAAAGTCTAAACTTAACCCGTGAAATTGATTCACAACCAAAACCGCAGACAGACTGCATCTCCAATTCAGAGGTTTCTCATGTGATACAGTATAGATCCATGCATAATAATAGAATGTCCTAAAAAAATAGAAAGAAAAAAAAAGCAGGAAACAAAAGAAAAATGGGCCAGGGTTGAAGGCGATCAAACTCTTCTCCATGGTTCCATCCTGCCCCTGCAGAGCAGGAACATTCATCTGCTGATTTCATTGGGTTCAAGATGCTCCTGCTTTTTGAAAGTGTAGTAGCCACCTGCAGTTATCCTGCTTCCTGCCTTCTGTTTTGTTGTGCTTCTTTTAATAGTATGAGCGCTTGTGGGTTTTTCGATGATACAGTTTAATAATTTCAATTTGCAAAGAAAAAAAAACTCATAAATTCAGAAAAAACAACTGCAATCAAACAGTCTGACCTGCATAGCACAGGGCATTGGATTTCCCTGAATCAATCCCTGTTTAAATCAGATAATCTCTTGTGGAAAATAAACAGTTTTGATTTTAAGGTTTGCAAAGACAGATCATGACAATGGTTTGTTAATTAAGTACCATGAGATATTTGCAGCTATCAAGGCAGGGAACATAAATTAGAGCTGGATAGATAGGGTTAAGCAAGTTCCAGTTTTTTCCCCAGCACTGAATTAGCAAATTAGTGTTGCAAAAAGAAAGTATTTGTATTTTGCATGACTGATGTTCTTTTACTTCAGAGATATCACCTGTCAGCATTGATGATGGGTGAGAGAGGCAAAGGGAAAGCAGCCTGGTGATGAAGAAGAAGTAGGGTCACTGTCTGGAGAATTAAATGTTTCAGTTCTGCATCCCTGCCAGATACTGCTCGGAGAGTCAAAGGAAGATTAGTTCCTACTAATTAAAATGCAGGGGGAAAAAAAAATGAGGCTTCTTGATTTCCTTCTTAAATCTGTAACTTTGTTCCTTATGGGGAGCTAATCTCCTGCCAAGTGACATTGGCACTAAATCTGGGAGATGTCTTCCAAAAGTTGCTTCTCTGATGAAGGTGCAGATCAGGACAAGAATGAGGTGACACGGGGCGAGGTGGTCTGTTCTGTTATGACAGGGTGCTTTGAGTTTCACTCTGGAGGAGTGCTGTACCCACTGTGCCCTGTCCATGCTGGATCCATCCCCTGACTCAGACCTCAGCTGACAACTGATTTTCATAGCGAGGGAGATGTAGCTTAACTTTTGCTGAATGACTGTGGTTTACTAGGAAATAATAACCCGTCAGCTAATTGGGAATTAATAGCTTATTAGAACTACTACTCTGAGCTCTTTTTTGCAGTCTTCTTGATGCAAATGCTCTGAGAGGTCTCTTTCCTGAAGTTTCTGTTTTGTTAGCAGCTTTATGTTTATGTGGATTTATTTTTAAAGTATGCATACACTGAGTTTGTGACAGTCAACAGTTTATTGACTGAAGTGAGTCTAGAAATTAGTGTTTCCCGTAACGACCAGGTTAGTGCTTGTAAAATAGCACAAAGGGCAAAAGGACTGAGGGACTCAGAACACAAATTCAAATATTTAACAAGAGTTCATTTTCATGAAAATCACTGCCTGTATGCTAGTGGCTGCACCAGAGAGCTGAGTCGCTACACATTAACCTAGTAGTTTACACTGTAAGATGCTTCAGTTTTAGAACATTGTTTTTTTAATGTAGCTTGGTTTTCACAATCACTTCATATTTCAGCAGGCGGACTTGGGAGCCGCATAACATGAAGCTTCCAGAGAGACAGAGCTTGAGATCTCTGAGGTGGCAGTAATGACCTCGCCTTAAACCACTCATGCTTGGCCCAAGGTAGAGCAGGGATCACTCCCTGGTATGTGTGGTGGAATATAAACCTGGGGAAACACGGAGGCTGAGAGCTCTCAATGGAGTTACCAGGACTCTCATCCCACTCACCCCTGTGATGGCAGAGACTCTCTGTGCCATGCTGTTCCCGTCCCTGTACATGGCAGTGGCTCTGTGTGTCACCTCACTTGCTCCTCTTCATACCATTTTTGCCATCCCTCATAAGCTCAGGACCCTCTCTGGGGTTAACTCCTTTTTTTGCTGTGTGTACCATATCTCTCTTCACACACTGGGCACACAAGTTTTCCTGTTCTTTTATTTTTTCTGTAAGCCTTCCTTTTCCCTACAGGCATCTCCAGTGCCTGCCAAGAGCTCCACTTGGTGCTGTTTTTCTTTTCTTTATCTTTGAGACGGAAGCCATGCAAAGTGCTAATATTATATGCTCCACCAAGCTGCTGTTCAAAACTGACATACATAAGGGCAATGTCATGCTGTAGGGTGTTGATCTGTAGGCGGTTATCAATCTGTCCTCATTCCCCTCCTCGTTTTTACAAAGTTTTGACCGCCATAACTGAACAGAAACAGCAGCAAACCCTGCAAACAAATACCACCACTTTTGGATATAAAATCCATTCCATTATTTTTTAGTACTGCTTTAAAAGTTGGGGCAAAATATTGTCAAAGCATCAAATAATACAACCAGTACTGGTCTTCTAGTGGGTACCTAATAGTTATTGAAATCGTATAATTGTTTTGGTTTATTTGCTGATAAATTATATTATAATCTGCAATCAGTTTAGTAATCTCCTATTGTAGGTCTTAAAAGAAAATAAAAATACATTAAATGTATCTGGATGGCATGCTATTTCATGATACAATATGGCAGGCTGGTGAACTAGTCAGGCAAGGAGTGATATAGGGGCAATTTGCCTACAGTACAGAATTATTAGATGTATTTGTGCAGCTGGCATCCACACCTTGGAGAGGCAGGGGATTTAAAACTAAATGCATTTCAGGTAAGGACAAAAGTATATCTTCAAAAATTAGAGATAGTGCCAAACACACTAATTCTTTCCATAGATCAGGCTTTAAAAATTATTTCCTTTCTCAAGCAAGTTTCTATTTTAATTAAACACCCTAAGATTTATTGATATCTAAAATAGGCTACTATATACAGATGTCCTCCAAGCCTTCCTTTAATTGCCTGCTAAAGCCAACAATTCAGACATGATCCTGTGACAGTTGCATTGCCATGGAACCATGCAGTCATGTTCTGCTGATCGCAGTGGGACTTGATGCAGCCCTGGTGGTCTGCACTGAGCAAGAACGTTATTTGAAGCTTCATTTTCAGGATCACTGCAGTATTTTCTTCTCTGTTTTCCTGTGGAGAATTTGGAAGAGATGTGCATAAGGGTTTTTGCCAGGACAGAGCAGGTAGCCTGCTGCATGGAGTCATGGAAAGGATGTGCAGCCAGCCCTTGTGTGCTCATCGTGAGACTGACTTTCAGTCCCCCACTTTGTGTGATCCAGAGCACATGTAGGCTGGCCGTAGCTGGTCCCCCTCCTCAAATACTGGACGATGCTGGTGGTACTCATCCGAGGGCTTTCTACGTTGCCTATGGGCTTCCTACATTGCTCTGCAGAACCAAGTCCAACTAACCCTTATGTCAGAACATTGATGAGTGTTAAAAAATTATGGACACCACTTATATTCATTTTACGCGTAACACAGGTGTAAAAACTATTATATAAAGTAAATAGTTCTGATTTTAAAGGGACACTGAACAAGTGCATGGTTTTAGAGGTTTTTGCCAAATTGTAGCGGAACGATTATCCATCTTTGAACAGAACTGCTTAGCCATGAATGGTAAGTATCTTGCCTGTGTGACTCTATAACCTATGTACTGTGATTGTCATCAGGAACGCAAGTTTGTGTGCCTGTGCCAGACAGAAAATAGCTACATTGCTCATTCTGTAGGCACTGGCATTTTCACAAATTTGACACTGAGCAGTTGAGAGGTTAGACTAGTTGCACAGTAAGTCTGCTGTCAGTGCTGCCTGAACTTCAGAAGTCAAAGCTCCTAGCTGTGACATTCATTCATGCATAATTTAAGGTATAATCTCTATCACTAATTTTGACTTTTTTACGGTGTTACCAGGAGACAAGGTCTCATTTTACACACTGCCTTTTCATTACTATTTTTTTGTTTCACATTTAATGGTCTTCTGTTTGACACATTCTCTTTTCTTCATAGTTTCAGGAAGGTAACTTCAGCAGGAAGACTCCCACCTCATTGCTTGACTTCTCTATTAACGTGTGTCTTGAATATCCTGCATTCATAGTAATAATACAATGTAGCTTTTGTACTAATAGAAGTACACCTAAATAATTTTCACTTGTCTTGGAGCATCTGCTGTCTCCTCTCACATTCTTCCTTAAATCTTAAAAAAGGGTCTCTTAAAGAAAACTCTGCTTCATAGTTAAACTAGCTCATCCCATTGGTGCACTTTTTAAAACACATTTGTTTTTCTGTGAATGGAAAATGCACTTCATTAGTTTGAAACACTTTTGTGTTGGAAAAATGACTAAATAGCTGAAGCACAGTTTGTTAATTTTCTGGGTAAAGTTTCTATTCCCTGTCTTTTTCTCCCTGCTCAGGCAGTGGCTTACTTACCTCTCAGCCAATTACAGCTGACCAGCACTCGCAACAGGGATTCATAATTTTAGAAGAAACTCTTGGAAACAGATGGCCCATATTTTTTTGGTGAGGACTGCTGAACTCCTTTAGTATCTAATTTAAGTAAAATCTGTGAGCTGACAGCAGGATAAGACTTATGCTATATTGCCAACTTCAGGCATTAAAAAATAACAAGTTTTTAAAATGTAATGAACTTTTAAATTGGCCTCGTGGTTTTTGGAGCTCCAGGTGGTCTAATTTTCAAATATTTCTCTGGAAGGATGAAAGTTAAAAACCTGCCTACCTTTCAAATAAAAGCTTAAATTCTCATGTAATCCTGGGGATTTGGAAACTGGGGTTTCACAAAAGGTATCATGTGCTGTGAATTTCACAAAAAAAAAAACCCCTGGGACTTGCAACTGTGCAGCTGACGGTACACAACAGGGCAGTTCTGCACCCTCACTAGAGTGCACCTAGGGTGTCCACCCATGGGTATGGGTATGCACATGCACATAGACACATGGTGCTAAATTCAGAATGTTGTCTTTGCCGACGTGATCATCCTTCCAGTAGTGTGTGAAAGGTAGTCCATTTCAGGAACTGTCCACTGGGAGGGAGAAAGTACCTGTTAGTAGGCAGAGAGAGTCTAAGGGAGTAGCTGTACATCTTTTAATGGACCTAGCTGGAGTGGTTGCAAATGGCACAAGAGCTAGGTACTCACAGTCATCTACCAGCTGGACGTTACCTTCCGCATCTGCTTTAGATTGGAGGTGACCATGTGAAAACTTCAGTGCCAGTTAATTCCACTGCAAAGTTAGACAGGAGCTCAAATCACAGATGTTCACTGATTTTGCGAAGATACAAAGGAATAACACTTACACAGCATTACTCTGCTGCTGAGAGATCAGGTAGTGACCTCCCACACAAGCACCACAGTCATTCCAGGTGTCTGCAAAGTAGATGTAAATTTCCATCTTGTTTTCAAATAAGCGTGCTTAGAACAAGTGCAAATTGCCGTTCAACCATTTTCCACATCAGTTCTAAATGTAGCCCCAGTCCTCATTAATCTGTTTCTACTTGATTAATTGAGAGCAGACCAGCTTTGTGTAGCACAGGGGTGACAGGTCACACTGTTGTCATACTGCACTGAGATGGGGCACATGTAGAAACACAGATCTGCCCCATGGTCCCCAGCATACTTCCTCTCGTGGTTGTGTGGGTGGCAGAAGGTGGTTAACGCTTAGTTTTCGTGGCATTGGTGCACTTTAATAACTGCAGCATCAGGATGCTGAACCAGTTTCTTTTTAGGCTGCCAGTGCATTTTTCTCCACTTAAGGATTTTGTGACAATGGTATTGTCAGAAAAAAACAACAACTCCTTTCCAAGCAGCTTGCCTTATAAAGACATGGTGAGACAAAGAAGATAAAAAAGGGGAAATAAGCCCAAAACAATAAGGGGAGGAAAAAAAAAACACAAAAGGAGAGAACAAGGATCAGGGCATAGGAGAGAGAAAGTACTTGTAAAAGGAGAAGAGTAATCAATGGAAGCAGGAGGGAAAGAAACCTTAAGAGACATGAGACTATCTGGAGCCCTTCTGGAGGAACACCCCACCTCCTTAAGGCATCTCCCTGCCTTAAAAGGAGCTACAAGGCTCCAGCTGCACCTGAATCTCTTTTGGTGGAGTGTTTTGTCTTTCTGCCAGCTCTACTATCTGAAACGAGGTATATCTTCGTGACTTACACTAGAGAATCATAAGGCTATTTCTTAGCGAGCTAAATTTATTAGTGTGATCTTTGGGGTTGGTTGGGTTGTTTTTATTTAAAATGACTGTTTCTTTTTTCTCATAGCCAAGCCAGAGAACCCTGACAGGGATCAGCAACACCATCTAGGATACTGCAGTAGAGGGAGCCACACCATCACCATCCATAACTGATAACGTAAGTACATTGCACTTACCTTGCTCCTTCATGAACATCTGTCAGCCAAGCGAACACTCACTTGCTTGGGTAGAAAATGATCTACAGAAAGAAACATGTACTGAACACTCAGGCCTCTTCCATCACTACAAAGTACCAATTTATTTAACCAATACAAAATCGGAGCTGTCCCAGTAAGAAACATAATCAAAGAGGAAAGTCGGTACACTGAACCCACCCAAAAGGGTTTATTCTGTTACATGGTAGTGGGTCACTTTGCCTCAGGTTAGACACATTTTTCAACTACTTTCCAGCAATGTTGTGTTTACTTATATATGCATGTCTGCTGCAGTGACCAAAGCTCTGAAGAAAAAGGTATAATTGCAAGAGTACTTAGCGTGCTTTGTATTGGTTTCATGATAGTGATTTTCCTGTTAATCTCTTATCTTCCAGTAATATGATGTTCTGCTTGCTAGGACACCAGATACCTCCACATGCTTCATGCAGTAAGATAAATTGAAAGAAATAAGAAAACAATTCCTAACTCCAGGTGCTAAAGGTTTAACATCACCACTGGGCATTATTGTCTGTGAATGCAGTTGTGTCAGGTTAATACAATCTTAATCATGGCTTTGTTACAACAGACAGAGCAAATAAAGTCTAACAGTGAGCTGCTGAATCTTAACCTGATAGGACTTTCAGGAAAAAAAGGTAATTTAAAAAAAAAAAAGGTTCAAAATGTAGACTTCTAAAGGCATTTAAAGATCAAAGGGTACAAACAGGAGGGTCAAAGGGTGCGTTCTAATATCTCTATGTACCTGTTTCTTAGAGGGCTCCTGTTAAGGCTGCCAACTCACTTGTGGAAATAGGGTTAGGCTTAAATGTCACTCGCATGTTTTTTAATTGTACTCGAAGTAGTTTTACTATGTTTTGTTTTTATTGCCGGGAAATAAGTATCTTTTAAAAACAGGCTGCAGAATGTTATTGCTTCAAGACTTTCTGTTTTTTAAATGTTGTTTTTATAATATTTTATGTCATTGCTGTAATGTGCAGGACGGACTAATTTGTTTCACTATCAAAGGGATTGAGGAAGTATATTTTCCTTATATTAAAACTATAATCGGGTTCAGATTAATTCATCTTTCTGTTTCTTATGCGTGAAAGTTAGATAAACTGGACCCAGGATGGTTATTTTCCTTTCCAAGGGAAAAGAAAATAATTTCTTCTTTAAAAATAATTTCTAAACGGAACTAACAGATTATAACTGTATCATAAGTGGTATATCATATATGTAAACGAAAAGCTTAAGTCACTGGGAGTCACACTGCAGGTTCAGGATATACTGAGTTTGTTTATGTTCTGATGACATTGTTATAATTTAAAAATAGTTACTAGCTATGTGTTGAACCTAACTTTTACAATAAATTACTACTAGAAAGATGTTACAATTTTGAGATCCTTTACATGATTTTATAAATTGCACTTTCTTGTACCCCTACATAACATGTTGAGAGTATGGAATCTAGTTAGCCCAATTGCTCATTATTTCCCCTCTCCCAGAGCTTTTGTTAAGTTAAAAAATCCAGTAATATCGCAGATTTTGCAACCTTTGGGGTCATTTGTAAAATTCAACAAAGCTCTGATACAAGAACACTTTTTAGGAAAATTCCAAGTTTACATTGTATTGTAAAGAAACAAGCAGGGGTTGCACCCCTGTCATAGTCGGTAGTATTTTCAAATTCTGCCAGTAAGTACCGTCAGTAGTGGGTTCTTAATAAATGTTTTTCATTTTTGCCATGCTGTAATTGTCTTTTTTCCCTGCTTATACATTTTGACACCCTTAACTTTTTGTCACCACTTTCCCCAGTCTTATTGCTCATGGTGAAAGGCAGGCCAGTTTGTATTTCTACTGTCCAACATATCTCCAAAATTATGTGTGGTAAATGAGAGCTCCCCTACCAACACCAAAGATCTTTTTTTAATGTTTTTTTATTAAGTAAAAGTTAGATAATTATTCATTTTGAATTGTAGAGCAAGGTAACAGGAAAAAAATTAAGCTAGAAGAAATTCTTCCTGACTGATAAATGATATTCCCTAGGTTTGCTAAGTAGCACGTTAATGATGCATATGCATTATTAAATTCTGTAGAGTACATCACTGGCATGTAAATTTCCCTGAGGCATGTGGTTAGATCACTAAGTACGTGCATTTGTCTTTTGAAAGAGTGATTCATACATAGGTGATCATGATTTCATACCAGATTTACACCCTGTGCAAATCCCCCTTCTGACTGACTTCTTGGTCTGCATGTTGACAAGAACCTTTTTTAACTTGGACACCTAAGAGGTTGTAAGTAAAAATTATCAAAAGATGGATGTAATGTGAGGCATATTCAGAGGTGACACTCTAGGCCTTTTCAGATCTAAGGACAGGAAAAAAGGTATGACACAAAACAATTCTGCTTTTAAGAGGATTGATATCTAAAAGAGAATTAATGCAAATTACCAAGTTAGACTCTAGTTTAGTTCAGTTTAATAGTATGGAAACAACAGGAGCAATACGTCAGTAAGACGTGAGATGAGCAGTTTGAAAGTCTGGCTTTATGCAGCTGAGAGAGGAAGAAGTGTGAATTACTCTCAAACTAGAATTCTCTGTGCATTAATTACAACATTCTACTTCGATATTCAGTCAAGTAATAGAACACATGGTACTGTAGTACGTATCATTTTGTTTACGATTGCAAATGGAGAGATTTGTATATAAAGTTAGCTGAAATTTTTCTTACCAAAAATTCATTTGCAATTTTGGATCAACTGGAACTACTTGAAAATTCACACCAGAATTTGGGCAGTAAGCTTCAGCGAACAAACACAGAAGACCCCCTAAAATGTAACAGTTTGTTTTAATATAATATTTTATAATGAATTGTGCCACTTTTTCATTTTAAAATAATGTTTTATTTCAAAATTGAGTTAACTATTTAAGATGGCGTGAAAGTATATTAAAATCTAATGAAATAGCAGTACTGGATTTCAAAACTATTTAGTTTGACCTAGCAATTATTGTCACTTTCTATTTTGATCAGGATGAAACCCCAGACTTTTTTTTTGAGTAGGTCTTAAATAAATTGGTTTTAAAAATCACGTATTTGTTCAGCTGCTTTATTTAAATGAAGAATGTATTTCTTTCTTCTGATTTCATTTTAGAAAATGCTTTGAGCTACCATTATACAAAATGCAGCTTGAATTAGGCTCGACTACCTTCTGCCAGCAGATACCTCACATGGGAGGGGAACCTGGACTATTTCTTGCAAAATGCAATTGAGGAATAAAAGCATACGACCTAAAGGTGCTTCTAATACTGAAGGCAAACGATAAGTGTGCTTAATTCTTGTGTGGTAACTCTATATGTTGCTGATTTACAAGGACAAGGAGGATTTCATGAATTATAGGAAAGATTGCTAGTGGACATAATGCGCTTGGATTTTCAAAAAGCCTTTGACAAGACTCCTCATGAAAAGCTATTAAAGAAATTAAATTTCCATGGGATTGGACAAAACGTCCTTTCATGGTCTGAAATCTGATTACAGGATAAGAAGCAAAAGGAAAGGCAAAACTGTCACTTTTCAGGGCAGAGAAGGGTGAACAGTAGTGTCGCTTGGGAACTGGAGGTGAGGCTGTTTTCATTCAACATCTTCATCAGTGACCTGGAGAGGGTGGCAGACAGCAAAATCCCCAAATTTATGGAGATTAGCAGTCAAACAATGCACTGATGGTGGGGAACTGAGTGAGGGGTCAAAAAGGTGGCAGATATGCTTCAGTGCAGAGAAAAGTATAGTCAGTATGTCTAAGTCATACTTACAAGATATTGAAGTTAAAACAGGCAGTGACAGCACTCGGGAAAGGGCTCCTGCAGCCATCACTGGCAGGTCACTGAAATCACTGGCTCAGTGCACAGCAGCAGCTGGAATAGCAAGAAGACATCATCAGGGCACCATCAGAAAGGGTCCTGGCAACAAAACAGATGGTGTCTCAGGGCCACTGCAAAGGACTGTGGCAAACCCACATCTTGCCCCCTGCATGCAGGCAGATCTGGTCCCATGCACCTCAGCGTGGGCAGAGAGGCATTAGACATGGCAATGAAATTTTCAAAGGATGGAGCCGTTGCCTTGCACGGAAAGACCAAAAAGACTGGGACTGTTTGGTGTAGAGAGGAGAAGGCAGAGTGGGATGTAACTGAGGTTTACAAAGTCACGATAAGCTGAATGGGGAACGGTTGTTCACCAAGTCTTGCAACGCGAGAGCTGAGGGTCACTCGATGAAACTAGTAGGAGATGGGTTTAAAAGAAATGAAAGATGTACTGCTCTACATAGCAAGGTCTGAACTTCTGGAACTTGCTGCCCTAGGACATTGTGGTTCTGATGCTGTCAGCAAGCTCAAAAAAGACACAGGCAAACTGTCTTCAGCTCCATCAGTAGACAGTAAAGGGACATACCCTATAACATCCCCAGTCCAACAGTTGTGGCTACTGAGGGACTGTGCTGCAGAAAGTGGCCAGGCTGAGGTGCTCTCCTTACACGGCTTCTCCTATTGCCAGTGTTGGGGACGAAGCACTTGATCTGGATGGTCCCAGCAGCTGAACCCAGCAGGAATGGTTTTCTATTCTTATATGCCTAATTTTCAGTAAAGTATGGGGTGGTCAATTCTTGTGGTACTGAAAGTAGCTTAGTAGAGCCGTCACCCCAGCACAGGGTGGGTTTCGTACCAGACTAAGGGGTTTTACAAGTAGGGAGGAGAATAGAGTTGGTAATCGCTTACCTTCACAGGGTTCCCACACAGAAGCTGGGCACAGTCTAAAGTTTTCTCATGTTGCCTTTATTTTATAGGGGTGAGAATAAGCTTTTTACTGCCTGAGGGGGCTGGGTCTGTTTAGTCTGGAGAAGAGAAGACTGAGGGGGGATCTTATCAATGCTTACAAATACCCTAAGGGCGGATGTCAAGAGGATGGGGCCAGACTATTCTCAGTGTTGCCCAGTGACAGGACAAGGGGCAATGGGCACAAACTGAAACATGGGAACTTCCATCTCAATATGAGGAAAAACTTCTTTACTTTGAGGGTGACAGAGCACTGGAACAGGCTACCCAGGGAGGCTGTGGAGTCTCCTTCTCTGGAGATATTCGAAACCTGCCTGGATGCAACCCTGGGCAACATGCTCTAGGTGAACCTGCTTTGGCAGGCGGTTGGACTAGATGATCTCCAGAGGTCCCTTCCAACCCCAACCGTTCTGTGATTCTGTGTGAAAGTCATGGAATGACAGTGACTAGTTTGGTCATGTTCATTTTCACTGTAACAGATCAATCTTTCTGTCACTTCTCAGAAGTCCCTTCTTGGAGACAGTGGCAGTCCCTTCTGTGGTGCTTTTTTAAATACAGAATAAACAGAGAATTCGGAAAGACACACTCCTGTCTGAGTCACCAGCCCTGTCCAAATGATAGCTCAAAGCTGTATTGTGCTGGAAAGGCTCATAACTGTGGAAGCCAAATTGAAAAGTACTGATTCCTTAATAAATAACGATGAGTAACTCCAGTGGAAAGGGATTGGGCTGGCACAAGACACCTCCCTTCTTGGTGTTAAAGGTGTCCTACAATGTCAGATGCTTTGACTGCCTCTGGGGTGCCAATACTGCCTGTAGGAGATAAAAGCAAGTATGCATTGAGGGCACAATAATATGAAAAACTAAGCCGCAGAGTCTTTGTGTGAGTAAGACATCCAAAACTAATCCACAAGCCTGTAGAAAAGGACAAAAATACTAGGGTTTATGATGAGAAATACATGTCAAAGGCTTAGAGATCTAATATGCCTCGCTTTTCCACCGTAAAGCTTTTTGTGAGATTTCTGGAACATGAAGCCACACAGTGCTGCCAAATCTGCAGCCACAGGGGGTTCCCAAGTCATAAAAAAAAAGCTCTTTATTCCATTAACTTCTTTGGATTTATAGGATTACCATGCTGAGGACTGGCTCAATGCTAAGCACCCTCCCACAATTCAACTGGCTGTTGAGAGAACAGTCACCAGTTGTTCTCCCCACCAAAACTGATATCTCTGAGAACATCACAACGGTAAGACTTCCTACTCAAGTGATCTCTCAGTGTCTCACCCCAGCACCTCCATTCACACTCCTCTGTGGTGAGTGAAGTGAGGGATTTCACAGTTTCACAAAGCTGTGAGATCCATGCTCAGGCAGACAAAAGCCAGGACTGCTTTGCAGAATTGAGCTACAGCTTAGGGTGGAAATATTGATCTGGCAAAAGAAGTAAGGTGTTTCTTATAGCTTTAAAAGTAAAAAAAAAAACACCACCAAAAAAACCCTACACCTGAGTTGCACCTGGGGACTCACTAGCAGCCCATGCAGCGCAGATCACTGCCAAAGACTCCTCTGGAACAGCTCCTGGGTTATAAGCAAACCACTGCATTTTGCAGTCTCTTCCTCTTCCAGGTGGCCTTGAAGCTTGTATTGCTGTAGATCTTTGTTGCTCCACTGATACACAGTACAGATGGTTTATACATCTGAGCCAGATTCTGCTTCATTTGGTTCTTTTCCCTAACTTTTTCTTCTTGATTTCCTGTTCCTCCAAACTGATGCACTTTCTCTCCCATTCTGTTTGCAGTTTTTATGCATCACATTCTGCTCTTAGTTACAGTAGTAAAAATCTGGTGTTGTTGGATTGACACAAATTCAGGTGGTCAGAAGTGCTCAGCCGGCAGCTGAGCTGGGTTATTGGGGTTACTATCACTGAGTAGAGCCTTGTATGGATGTTACTGCCCCTGCAGTAGTACTGACTTCAGAGCTTTTGGCAGGGTTGCACATTCAATGACTCCCTACAGTCAGTTAACACAACTCAAATCTGCATGTTCAGTTACGCCTGCAGATCCTGGAGAGGCAGTAACATCAAGGGGGAGGTGGTGACGAGCAGCTTCAACAGTAACCTCTTCCCAACTGGAGCTACAACAGCAAATGTGGCTATGGCCTACGCTGCCGTTTCCCTTCTTTCTACTTTTATTGTTTGTCAATTTATTTCCCTCATTACTTAAAAAAAAAGTTCTGAACATCTTTCTCTTTCTTTCATCTTCTTTTCTTCAGAAATGTAGCCACAGAAATGGGGCTAATGAGAGAGAAGTAAAAATAAGTAGAAATGCATACACATACAGATGTATTTCTGTTCCTATTTGTATTCCAGATGCTTTACCATGACTTCTTTCTTCAGTTCTATTTTCTTTTAGCTCCCTGTTAAGGTTTTCTTTATTCTGCAATCCAATAGTATACCAAAGGTTATATGAAGTTCACTGTCGGATAGAGACCTCAGTCAGTTAAATGTCATGGTTACTTTTAGTAAATCAGAAATGTGCATATTTTTAGTCCCTTGAGAATACACTCTCAGATCACAAATATTCAAAGCAACTACTGTTAGCTGATTAGCAGCTGAGCAATTAAAACAGCTTTGCCCAAAGAGGAAAAAAAAACACTTAAAAGACTTTATTAATTACAAAAAGACTTAAATGATTTAGCAGATGAAAATAGTAACAAATACCAAAAGGCCAGATGATGCCTTCAGTTATACCACATAATTGAGTTTAAAAAAATAGAGATGAGCCAATTCTAGAAACCGAGAGAAAAGCAGGCTGATAACGTTACTGCTCAAAGGGAAGAATGGGCTTCATTAGTTCTAGTTTTCTGCAGAGTCACGGCTTTTTTCTGCTTCTAACCGTAACTGCATAATTGTTCAACACAGTTTCATGACTGATTCATCTCTTTCCCTTACCCACATGTGTACTTCCAGGGCTCTTTACACAGAAAAATAATAATCTACCAAGTCATACAACATTCATGAACTTTCAACATTACTTTGCATTACATCCACATATTACATACACATATTACATCCTCTTACGAAATGACATTCCCTATATAAGGTGGCTGGAATAAGATAATTCAGAGCCCCTATGTATTGCCAACAAGCCTTCCATGGCTCCATACTCAGTAGCCTTCTGCCATAGTCCTACTTAACCAGGGAAAGTAGCAGTGGAAAATAGGAACATTTTCTTTTTATAAGAAAGGAAGCAAGAGCAGCAGGATAACTGTAATATCTACATTAATTTGCAGGTCACAGTGACTTAGTGAGTAGGCAGGGCTTACCACAATTATGTGTTCCTGCCTTTTCACTGCTCTTTGCAAGGGTGGTTGTCACTAGCTTCGCTGGGACTGTGGATTCAAGGATAAATACGAAATGAAGATGCATACTGCAGTTCATGCTCTTTAAAGCACATTTCAGGCTCTCGAACATATCACATTGCATCAGCCTCTTTAGAGCTCTTGTTTCAGGCCTTCAGGCAAATGATATTGCATTAATTTCATATTTTAAAGCTTTTCTTCCTTTAAAGCTTTCTGTAAGGGCAAGAAACTTGCCATTTCTTTTTTATGAAAATGCAGATTCTGGTGTAATCATATGGCACTGTGAACTGAAGCCCAAAATAGCTGTATTATATTGCCTTGGCCATAAAATTACTGAAGGATTTACAGTATTCCCTAAATGTTCCTACAGAGGAACAGCACTACTAGTGCAAGAGCTAACATTATTGAAAGCCATTTAAACAGTACAGAGATTACAAAACTGGGTAAAGTCTCCCATGTGCGTCGCACTGTGTCAGCTTGGATACTTCTGAAGTATTTCGGTTCAAGGAACCTCAGACTGGCAGCTGTGGGATGGTCCCCTCTTCACAGGGAACGTTTCTTAGGGAACCTGGTAGGCCATTGTCCTTTCATGCTCTGTGACAACATTGAGAAGAAAAAAAGAGCCATTCCATTATAGAAAACCCAAGCCTTTCTTTGCAGTATGCCTACGGAGACTTTGATTGCCTGAATGGTATTCTGCGCACGCCCACCGGTGTCAGGAGTTCAAGCTGCCTGGCATGTTCAGTGAAGCAAGAGATCAAAGGTTCCTAGGAACACAATATTCACTTTCCTTTGTTTTTGCATTATGCTGACAAATGCTATCCCACATCAAGGAAGCACCTACCAAAGTGTATATATATATTTTTTTAAGTGGAAGGACTCTCTAGTTCTTTCAGATTCAAACCTGATATTAATAAGTGCTGACAGTTTGACTTCACCAAAACTAGTGTTCAGATTCTTAAACTATTATCTTTATTTTGCATTGCATTGCACAGAGTAATTTCAGTTTAATTATTTCTGAGATGTGGGTTAAAGAACTTGTAAGGAGTAATATATCAACCACAATGTAGATTGTTCATCACCTAAAAAAAGAAATATCAATTGTATGGGTGGGAAAAGTGATTTAGTTTAATATTATACAGAACAGAACAGGTCTAATTTTCTTATTACTTTACATTTATAGAATCAGCTTTGAAATAGTAATTTCCCTCTATAGTAAATCTCTGATACTTGTTTCTGTTTTGTTATGTGCTAAGAAGGAATTACTGACTAGATCTTTTAATAGTTCAATTCACAATGTGGTTCAAACTATGCTTTTAGTAAGGATGCTGCGCTACTTTTGCAAAAATAATTTAGAGACAGAGTTGGTAGCCAATCTGTGTGCCAGCCAAAGCAAATAAATGTAGTTAACACATAAAAATTACTCACTCAATGAGTCCAAACATGTTTTTTAAGGGTTGCATTTTATACTCACAGGGAATTTTTGGAGCTAGTATTTTTAGTCTTCAGGTAGCTTCCACTGGACAGAGAGAATCCCTCACCACTCGGATTTGCTAGGCCTGGCTCATTTTCCCCAAATAGAATTCGGATAGCATCATAATAAAGCAGAATTTGCTGGTTGTGTACGACAAGATGCATAATGGGTATAAATCACAAAAAAAAAAAAATATTGAGCACCAGCAAATAACAAATTTGAAAATGCTCTCAGAGACTTATTAATATGAATTGCTAGATCAAGAGAATATGATTCCATGCATCTGATACCTCTTAGTCCTTAATTGCATTTAATTAAATCAGTTGTTTAGGAGCTCACTGTATCTTCTCAGATCCTCAGATAGCTGCCACATGAGTTCTAATAAGTCTGAGTTCATAAGTAGGGTTAGTCTCACTCTTGCCAAAAGCATCAAAACTTATAGAAATATTCTGGTAGATAATTTCTAGCAATGGGAAGCTCTTCACTCTCTGAAACATCTCTGAGATGATGGAGTTCAGGATCTCATGTGACAGGAACAGAATAGCTAGCACAATCACAACCCTGGACTTCAGTAGGGCCAACTTTGGCCTTTTCAAGCAATTGCTAGGGGAAATCCCATGGGACAGGGTACTAGAAGGTAAGGGGGCCCAAGATAGTTGGTTGGCATTCAAGGACTGCTTTTTCCAAGCTCAAGATCAGAGCATCACAACAGGTAGGAAGTCAAGAAAGGGTACCAGGAGACCTGCATGGTTAAACAGGGAACTGCTGGGCAAACTCAAGTGGAAGAAGAGGGTGTACAGATCATGGAAGGAGGGGATGGCCACTTGGGAGGAATATAAGTCTGTTGTCAGAGGATGTAGGGAGGCAACTAGGAAAGCTAAGGCCTCCTTGGAATTAAACCTTGCAAGAGAGGTCAAGGACAACAGAAAGGGCTTCTTCAAATACATTGCAGGTAAAACTAACACTAGAGGCAATGTAGGCCCACTGATGAATGAGGTGGGGGCCCTGGAGACAGAGGATAAAAAGAAGGCGGAGTTACCAAATGCCTTCTTTGCCTCTGTCTTTGCCTCTCCTGGAGGCTGTCCTGAGGAGCCCCGGACCCCTGAGGCACCAGAGGAAGTCAGGATAGAGGAGGAGTTTGTCTTGGTTGATGAGGGCTGAGTCAGGGACCAATTAAGCAATCTGGACATCCATAAATCCATGGGCCCTGATGGGATGCATCCTTGGGTGCTGAGGGAGCTGGTAGAAGTCATTGCTAGGCCACTCTGCATCATCTTTGCTAAGTCGTGGGGAATGGGAGAGGTGCCTGAGGACTGGAGGAAAGCAAATGTTACTCCAGTCTTCAAAAAGGGCAAGAAGGAGGACACGGGTAACTATAGACCGGTCAGCCTCACCTCCATCCCTGGAAAGGTAATGGAACAACTTGTCCTTGGTGCTGTCTCTAGGCACATCAAGGATAGGAGGATCATTAGGGGCAGTCAACACGGCTTCACCAAGGGGAAGTCATGCTTAACCAACCTGATAGCCTTTTATGAGGACATAACCCGGTGGATAGATGATGGTGAAGCAGTGGATGTGGTCTATCTTGATTTCAGTAAAGCGTTTGACACAGTCTCCCACAGCATCCTCGCAGCTAAACTGAGGAAGTGTGGTCTGGATGATTGGGTAGTGAGGTGGATTGTGAACTGGCTGAAGGAAAGAAGCCAGAGAGTGGTGGTCAATGGGACAGAGTCCAGTTGGAGGCCTGTGTCTAGTGGAGTCCCTCAAGGGTCGGTACAGGGACCAGTACTATTCAATATATTCATTAATGACTTGGATGAGGGATTAGAGTGCACTGTCAGCAAGTTCGCTGATGACACAAAACTGGGAGGAGTGGCTGACACACCAGAAGGCTGCGCAGCCATTCAGAGGGACCTAGACAGGCTGGAGAGTTGGGTGGGGAGAAATTTAATGAAATATAACAAGGGCAAGTGTAGAGTCCTGCATCTGGGCAAGAACGACCCCCTGTACCAATATAAGTCAGGGACAGACCTGCTGGAGACCAGCGTAGGGGAAAAGGACCTGGGGGTCCTAGTGGACAGCAGGATGACCATGAGCCAGCAGTGTGCCCTTCTGGCCAAGAAGGCCAATGGCATCCTGGGGTGTATCAGAAGGGGTGTGGTTAGTAGGTCAAGAGATGTTCTCCTCCCCCTCTACTCTGCCCTGGTGAGGCCACATCTGGAATATTGTGTCCAGTTCTGGGCCCCTCAGTTCAAGAAGGACAGGGAACTGCTAGAGAGAGTCCAGCGCAGAGCCACGAAGATGATTAAGGGAGTGGAATATCTCCCTTATGAGGACCTCATTAATGTTTACAAACATGTAAAGGGCAAGTGTCATGAGGATGGAGCCAGGCTCTTCTCAGTGACATCCCTTGACAGGACAAGGGGCAACGGGTGCAAGCTGGAACACAGGAGGTTTCACTTAAATATGAGGAAAAACTTCTTTACGGTGAGGGTAACCGAACACTGGAACAGGCTGCCCAGAGAGGTTGTGGAGTCTCCTTCTCTGGAGACATTCAAAACCCGCCTGGATGCATTCCTGTGTGATATGATCTAGGTAATCCTGCTCTGGCAGGGGGATTGGACTAGATGATCTTTCGAGGTCCCTTCCAATCCCTAACATTCTGTGATTCTGTGATTCTGAAACGTGTGCGATGGTCATGAATATCTGTTGTAATTTTGTGACTACCAGTGCTACATTTGCTTGTCTTGCCCAGCTGGGTCTTTTTCCAATCTGTAAATAGACTGAGATTAAGGCACAAAAAAATTTCCAGAGGCACTGGGGAAAAAATGCTCCCATTTTCTGAAGTATCAAGATCTACGTTATGAAAACTGAGCAGGGAGCTATAATCATGATTCCCCTCCCTCAGCCTTTGTTTATAACATTTACAGTGTTAGAGCTGGAACTTGTGCAAGCAGAGCAGGAGAAAATCGATTTTGAAATACAGTATGAGATGGTGCGAAGCGCTTTGGACACAGCACATAAAATAAACAGATATTATTCTTTCAGGAGACAACAAAACTAGATCTGCAAATCCTGCACATTCACACAGCTTTCTGCTCTCAGGAGGATGGTGAATACCCATGTTGTGCCCTAGTGTGGCGTTGGGACACAGCTGGACGGAGGAGCTCTGCAGCTCTCTGGGATCTCCCAGTCGCAGATTGCACACCTGTAAGGGTTACAATTCTTCTGAACTGTTTTTATCTTGCTGCAATAAATCTTGTGACTTTCAGGGAAATCTAGTTTAACTTAACCCAATGAATTTCTTTCCCTGTAAACTGTCAGAGTAAAGCTACATTTTTTAAGCTGATTTTCAATGTTCTTATATTTCTCACTCTGATTATTTCATTTTTTTTTCAGCACCAAGTGTTTTAAAACACCAGTAGTAGTACTGTTGGTCTAAGAGAATCACTGAGGGTGATAAGGAGAAAAAAATATGTTTTAACAGATAGCCATGGAAAAACAGATGATCTTTCAGGCAACTAAAAACTGGCTAAGAGTTTTAATAATACTTTAGGTCTCCCTTGAGAACCTAGGATGACTTGAAACCATCTGTGGTTTTGGTCACTCATGAATTTAAACAGCATAAAGAGGCTTTGAGCAATCCTAACACATTAGCCCCTGTCATCCTAAATGTTCGTTTTCCACCGCAGGATGACTATTTTCCTTTTTACTCCTCAGTGTTCACTCACCCTTCCCCCATGATTCTGTCCTCTTTGCCTGATTTTTCTTACTCCTATAGACTAAAAATAAGCACAGTCCTTACGTATGACTTGCCTCTGTTTCTTAAAGTTAGTCTGATAAAAGCATACTTAATGTGTGCAATAAATTATTTTTACAAAACATTATTTTAGCTTTACATTTTTAAAATTATGTTCATAAATGTGCCCATTTTGCTGCTTTATTTCTCTTGCCTTTATTTTCTCCTCACCTCTGAGTTCAGTGTGTTTTCTTAGAACATCTTTGTCTCTCTGCCTATACGTAATGTACCACTGCATTTCAGCAGCTTCAAACTTTTACATTTAAAAATCATGAACTCTCAGAGACACAGAATGGCTTTCAGCAAGAGAAATATCACTGGAAACTGAAGATTTTTGTCTACAAAAGAGATGTAACACCAATTTAAATATCTCATGCACTCTTGTATCCATTGTGCCTCAGCCCTGACCTTACAGATTGGAATCTGCAGCTAATGGACCGCATGATAACTTTTGATTTTCCCAAGGTTTCTAGTGGTGACTATCTCATGGCCCATGCCAGGAACCATCAGTCTCTCAACCCTTACAAAGGCTAGTGGCTCACAGACACCTGACTTTCAACTGTAGGAATATGATATTTTAAACTGCTGCCTTTCTTGTCCGTTCAAATTCTTACCCCTGTCAATTGAATGTATGTCCATTAATCAACAAAACACACAGGATGAAAAATTATTATTTTTCCTTCTACTTCTTTTGCAGCATGAAGTCTATTTGTCTTATGCTTACAGGCTCTGGACAGTTTAATGAAGTGTTGACATGTACAAATGATAGTCAGAGAACTGCAGCACTTCTTGGAGGGTTACTGTCTCCTCGTTTCAGATTGAGGACATCAGCGTACTATAGCCAGGACTTTAAACTACTACAGGCAAAATACAGAACATTTTGAAGCAGACTCTTCAGAATTTTTGAGCACTGAGCAAAATTGAATTCATATACTACAGGGATTTTACACATTTTTACAATATAAAATATTGACCACCTGTGATGAAAAAGAGCGATGTGTAGATGAGACAATAGGCGTCTGCAGTACCTTACAGAAGAGTTAAAAAACATCACTTGAAGTCCTGAGGTTTTCTCAGTCTGATTCCTCTGTTTCAGCCAGTTTGCAGAGCTTTGCCATTCATGGTGTCACAATAGCTACAATGAAAACATGTTATAAACATAAGAGGCACAATTATCAAAATAAATAGGTGGATGGGCTAAATTATGCTCCTTCTTGTAGCTGCAAATACAACATATATCAATCCCAAACTTGTGTAAACTCCGTGACACACAAAGATCAGGTACAGATTGGTTTTGGATCAATGTCAGAAAATCTAAACTTGATTATACATATTTTTTTTTGACCAAGAAGTCATACAAGAATTTGTTTATCAGATGCAATTTAATGTAAGAATTTCAGTTTGTTACAGTTTGCTCCTAATTTTTGCTGAAGTGAAACGCTGACTGCCAGGAATTATTTGGATGGCAGGTAACATGGGTTTGTATTGAGAAGCAGATGTTAGGGGGGGATCTATTTTAGTAACCTTTTAGGAAGCTCTCCAAGGAGATTTTCTCTGCATAGAACTGCCCATAGGAAGCATCTTGCTTTTAGCAGAACTATGCACTGCCAGCAAAGTGCTTGTGCTGTGATCACAACACTTGGATTAAGCAAGAGGACATTTAAAGTTCTGAGTCACGTGAAGAGTCCCTGCTTGTTTCTTTTTTGCCACTTGTATTTGTGAAGAATAAAAACTACATAGCCTAACCACAAAAAGGTTATGTGGCACTTATTCAAGATTGCCAGGTACTTTGCTATTTTTCATAAATTGGAGAGTGTCTTTACTTCCAGCAGAGTGTGTGGCTTGGACATGATTATCAGCAGTCATTTATGGACACCCCCACACTTAGAGAAACACCATTGTACTTTGCAAGGCATGAGACAGCACATCCTCTCCTCCTATTCTACTGACAGATGCAAATTTTTCTTACCTTCCCACTCTGGTTACCAGACCAAGCTGGAGGCCTGCAAGGTGGAAGACTTGGAACAACCAAGAGAAAAAGGTACTACTAAGCTCGGTTTGCTTTACCATGCCTACCACCTGAAGAGTCAAAAGTCAGCTAGTTAGACCCGGAAAGTGGTGCTTTAGAAAGGATGAAAAGTTCATCCCCGTGCATTATTGCCACTGGGATGGAGTGATTCATCTTCCCCAAACTTGTACAGGAGCTCTGCCCTCATTGAAGCATCCAGGATGCAGAAATCTGGCAAAAAGGTGGGATAATTTATCAAAAGTCTTTGCAAGAAGCCCTGCTCTGCCTTCCAGACACTCTTCATTTACCATCAGATGGTATTCACTAAAAGGGAATGTCAAAAGGAGGTCAAGTGTTTTACCATACTGCAGAGGTGACATACATTAGTTAGTAAAAGGCAGCATACACAAACTTAGAGCTGCAGAAGCTCTGCAAGTATTGTGCACTTTTCCTCTTCTAGGAGACAGTATTGTCCCTGACAGTAAATACAAATGCCATCCCCCTCAGCTCCTCCTCCATATCTGCTCTCCTACTCTGAGTTCTCCTTTCTAGCTTTCCTATTGATGATGATTTTTTTTCCTTTCCTCATAAAACCCAAAAGCCCATGTCTTATACAAGCTGACCTACTTCAGTGCCTTCACAATGAAACTGAAGGCTATGAGGACAAAATTACACCTTTTAGGAAGTTTTGAAAAATAACTTTGACAGTTCAAATGCAATTGCAACATAGTTCTTAATTGCCTGACATCTTCCGCAGCACTCCTTGACCTGGACATACTTGACAGGTAAGATCCAATACAGTAAAGATATCTTTCTAAAGAAACCTTATGCATCACAGACACTGAGAAAATACTTAAAAAGAGAAAGTGGAGTAAAAAGGTGAAGTGGAGTTTCATTTCATCAGCTTTCTCCCTCTGTCAAGTTTCTGGGATGGAAGCTGAGTTCAGTGTGATGTACTTACTAGTTGTCTCACTCCGGGTCTGCATGTATTTGCTTCAACACTAGATCTTTTCCTTGATGGAAAGAATGGTTATACTTTCTCCTTCCCCATTTTTTCCCAGGACTGAACAGGATTCAGTATCAAATCCACTGATACAGATTTACTGCTTGGACCCACAGAGGATGATTTCAGTAAATGCCTGCTGTGGGGCTTCCTGCTCTTTTAAGGATATGTGGCCAAAGAGTGCTGAGTGAAGTAGGTTTTTGTCTTACTTCTATCCTGCTAACTGCCAAATGTATTTTTAGCAATATGTCTCTCTGGCCCTGCCAACTTTGTTCTTAGTGAGATCCTAATAAGTGCTGGCTATTATTCTGGGACCATGGTTTCTGCTTTCAGGCTGATTCTACTTGTTTGCTAGAGCCTGACTGCAGCAAAATGCATCATGCTGGCTCAATGGCAGGTTGACAGTTTTTCAAGCACTCTTGAACCTGATTCAGACAGAGCTTACCAGTGGGACAGCTTACACTGCTCCTGCCAGCAAGGAGAACCCATCATGTTTCTTGTACCCTGGGCCAGATCCCTCCTGGGCATTCATCTTCTGCACAGTGAAGTCCGGCTGCTTTCCCTGGGGCAGACAAATGGTAGCATCATAAGCAGGGCAGAGCAAGAAAGGTATGCACCCTGCACCCATGTGAGGGGTATCAAGAGGAGGCAATTACACCAGAACTTCCAGAATTACCGCTGCCGCTGGTGCCTATGCAGCAGGCTGAGCAGGCAGTGGAAAGGTAGGAAGTCTGGGGACCACCAAGAGAGAGGACAGGAAGAGAAAGAAGTTGGAGGTGTGGAAATGCCACATCTTCTTCCCCACACTCTGGTTCTGTGCCCAAATATCACCCATCCTCCCATCTTCCCACTACAAGTAAAATGAGGGTGCATACGGTGAATCCAGGCTGCACAGCCCAAACATGGCTTTGCTTTTTCCTTTCCTTCCACCATGTACACAAGCTCACTCCCAGGCTTGGCCAAGGGACACAACTGGCTGGATCTGGCAGCCCGAGGCAAAGGGGCACGCCCCAGGGTAGCCCTGTGTTTTCATCCCAGCTCTTTCATGATGGCTGGGTGTTGTACTGGGTTCAAGAAATGCAGGAGGTGGTAAATGGTCATTATTAGAATAGAAGTATATAGGTCATATATAGTCTAGTTTAGCTAGTCTATAGTTTAGCACATAGAAGTGACGGTTATAGGCAGCTCAGGTCAACTTTGTTTTAGTTAAGCCAGTTGGCAGTTATAGGATCAGAAAATAACAGAGGAATAAGACAGAGAACCAGGGCTTCTATGGGCAGAAGGGTAGGAAAAACAACCTGAGTACCAAGCAGCTGACAAACATACATTCTTTCTTACTTAAACTTGAGATGTTACAATCATATCCAAATGCCTCTTATAGTTTGAGCTATTTCATAGCCTCAAGTAAGATAATGAAAGCGAGGGCTTGCACTCTGATTGTACCCTTCTGACCCTGAGCTGTGCTCAGGCAGAACTTTCTGCCCACAAATTTCCAAACCCTTCTTGAAATACAGTCATGGAACTTAGGTAATGCAAAACAGTGTCAAAAGAGGTAGTTTCCTTCTTAGCATTTCATTGGCATAATCTCTACTCTTGATTTTATGTATCTACCTTTCTTCTTTTACATTTACTTTTATTTTCTTTCTGTATTCACAGAATCATAATTTGCATACAGCAGTTCAGCACATGACTGCCAGTGTCCCATCTGTATCGCATTGCTCTTTATTTACCCATTCTGCTGCAAGATTAGACAGTGGAGTATAATTTTTTTACCTGTTGCCATGAAAACCTTATCTTTGGGGAACTTTGAACTCTTGATTTTTCCAGCTTGTACCTGGAATTCCACACTGAGACTGGCGGAGGGCTCTGATGGCTCCTGAGCTAATGCAGATGAAGAAGGCAAAGTGGGGAGGAACAGATGGGCTTCAGGGGTTGGGGAAGTACCCAGTCCATCAGTCTATTTAACACTTCCAGGCTTAGGATAGAGTTTGTTTCATTACTTTTTTTGTTCTGCTAGGCTTTCAGTGCATTAGCACTGCTTTCTTGTGCCCAAGAGACTCTTTCCATTAGGATCCTTCATATCTTGAATTTAAGAAAAATCAGAAGTGCCTTACTGACCTTTCCCCAGCCAGGGCTGCAGTATGCCTCCCCCGTTTTCTCACCAAGTCCATGCTAGAGGCATCTTAAGAGATGAACGAAATGTGTGCATCCTTTGCAGTCCTTAGCTAATGTCTAAATAATTAAACTATACCATGTAGTTTCCTGGGACTTGGTGGATCTCACAAAGTCCTCAGCAGCTGTAACTTCCCACTGCTGAGCCAGTAGCTACCATGAATCTTCCTGGGATTAAATCTCCCAAAGTGGGTCTTCCCAATTTTATCTTCACTTACTAAACAAGCTGGCTGTAGTAAAGGCCACCTGCAGAAAAAGCACTGAATCCTCTCTAATAATCTGTAACCCTTACATTTGTGGATTGGATTTTCCTTGCTAAAATTCCCATAGCTTTAGTGCTATGACTGGCTCCTGAACTGTGTACAGAGACGTGTTAACTACATTTTCTGTAACATTCATCATGTGCTGCTGCTAGCTCTGTTGTTTTGCCTACTAGTACAGATGTTCCCTGAGCTTATCAGGAAAGTGCTTATTACTTTTCCACTGCTCTCTGCTTGCTGATATCAATGCCCTCTTATACAAAGTTCTTCCTTTAGTCTTTCATCAGTTGTACTGGGAAGACTCTTTTGACAATCTGCAGGATTTGGATTTGCTTCCGTTTTACACTGTCATATTTTCCTGGCTGACAATTCCTGCAGATTCGTGGACAGGTTACTTGCATGGAGAAGTAGGTCCAGGAAGGGTATTCCAGACATCCCTTGCCCCATGATGAAGATATCTCTGTCAAAATACAGTGATACACAACACTTGTGCCCACCCAAAACCCCTCCAAAACATACCCCTTAGCTGAAACTGTCTCAACATGGGATCAAGTATCCCAACTCTCCGTTCAGATCTTACATCTTCTCCTTTATTGAGCTCAGCCTTATTGAGAGGCAATGTACCTCTTCCAAATATTAACCTGCTTCTTTGCTGCAGAGCACAGATTGTTGAGAAATTGTGCTCTCTGCCTGCATGTGCCATCACCACTGGAGCTGATGGTGGGCTTAGGAGGAGTGGAGATGTTATTTGCAAGCCATTTGACTCACTGCTTACAGCCTCCCATTTGTCAAAGGTAGCTAACAGCAAGCCCACACCATACAGCCAGAACAGGTGGTGGCTGAAGGTGCCCTCAGATAATACTTCTTTCCCTATGCCCAAAGCTTTTATGCAGTTCACTTCCTTCCCCAGCTTTCACTTTGATTACTGTAATCTCACCTGTTTCACAGTTTGATGTCACAACTGGAGAAACAGACAAATCAAAGAGAATCAGCAGAGCTCTGGAAAACCTCAGGTGGCAAGGTTGGAAGTTTGAGTCACATAAATAGTTAGGCAAAATAGGTCATGGAATCATAGAATCATAGAATAGCTCAGGTTGGAAGGGACCCATAAGGATCATCAAACCCAACTCCAGAAAAGGGGAGGGGGAAGAGGAGAGAAATGCATATAGTTTGGCATCTGTGACAGATTTCCATGTGCAAAAAGCATGGATATTTGTCCTTGAGAACTCATTGAGCATCCCAGGGCTGAAGATTAAAGCTAGAGATGTTCATGGGTGGATGCAGACCTTTCTGAAGCACTTGCTGGAACCAGATGAAGCTGCTGTGTCAGCAAAGCCTCCATCTCCCTGTGCCTGAGGATGCCGCACAAGGTGCTTCTTAGTGTCTTGGCTGAGTTGTGGGGAAGGGCTCTACTGTAATGATCATTTGCTTTGAAGAGTCCTGCCCCATTGACAATGTGCACTGTCTCTTCCTGGGTTGGATGCCAAACTGTCATTTCTTCTCTGTTTTTTTCCGTTTTCCTCCAGTCCGGTGCTATCGTCATTTTTTTGGCAGAAACCTTGCAGCAATCAGGCATGTTTATTTTGGCAATACCACGCAGAGTCTGCACAGAGCTCGCTTCCTGCCTGCCCAGTTGGTTTTTTTTAATCAGGTCATGCCAAACTGGCTAATCCCAAATCTTTCAAGGACAAAGCGGTGGGGCAGTAGGTTATGACGTGCTGCAATTACTCCACAGCTGAGTGTAGCTAGGCCACAGAATAACTACAGCTTTTGTAACCAGGCTTCATTTCCATGTTTTTAAACTGAACTCCTACATTGGTAATGTTTTGAAGATAATGACCTTTAGGGTTTTTTTAGAATTTTTTGCTTGGAGCAGGGAAGGGATTTATTTCATTTCACTGTTCCTGTGTAAATGTTGTAATGCATGGTATTTTATAAATACTTCAGTAGGAAAGTTTATAGAAAAAAAGGGCCATTTTTGCAACCATTTTCCAGAACAGTAAAGAGTGTATTTTCAGCAACACATAACAAAAGTACTGAGTACAGACAACTGAGTTAGTTAAGAAGTCTCTCTTCATGTCAAATAAAAAGTTGTTATCTATCTAAAAGGTCTCTTGACTGCCAGAAGTGCTTATTTCAGCTTGTTTCAGCTGACAGTAATAGCAGTTCTGTAAATGTAACTTAATTCTATCAAAATACTTGACTATGTAGGGCCAGGTCACAAGGAATGCCGAAAATTTTCTGTGTTCCTATGACAGTCAATAAAATTAAGAGGCATTTATCTCCTTTCAAAAACTGGACCTTGAACTCTCTCACGTGCAAATTTGCTCCAGTTTTTCTTTTCATCTTGAGGATGGGTCATCTAGCCAGAAACTCCATTGGCTTGAAGAGTGCCAGCAACAAGGCAGTATAAGTTATCAATAAAAGACTTAAAAGGTCTCTTATAATGAGGATAATCCTGGAAGCATCCTACTCTGATGGAAGCATGCTACACTCATCTCCTGTACAATTTTGAGATCAAAAGTGGTAGCATAGGTGCACAGTGCTTAATGAGCAATGGCTTTGATTCCAGAAACACAGAGTTTGGGGCACTTTTTTGTTGCGGCTCTCTGGCCTTTAGTGCAGGATCTCCAGCATGAAGGCTGGCAGGGAGACACCCTGCCCTGGCTTGTGCTTTCTGTGTTAGAAATGCATGTCTGTTGGCTGAGTTATTTTCTCTTGTGGCAACAGTGCTAAATGCATCTCTTCACCAACAAGTTCTCTTGATCAGAAGATTTCAGTGCAAGAAAGAGGGGTGCTCCTGCAGTACCCACTCATCTAATTGCTTGTAGGAGTCAGAAATGTTCTGTGTATCTTCTTTATTTTCCAGCCCCTTCCTTTTACGGTGAGCTAATCCCTGTGCCAGGAGGTCATTTCATCTGCTTTATTTATCTCTTGAGCAAAAGTTCTGCCCTGACGTCCTACAGGCATCATGGCTTGCGGAAATCTCTTAAATTTCTTCTCCCAAGCCTCCTCCCATAAGGTCCGGTTAGCTGTGCTCTGGATAGAAGGTGACCGACTCTCACTTTATCGAACTGTAAAACTTAAACCAACACATTCCAGAACTGCATGGCTCAAGGAAAAGGTACTGAGGCCTAAAAATGGAGATGTAAAACAACAAATAAAAATAAACAGGATTTAAACTGGAAGTCTTCCTTGCATGGATTTTCAATTCAATTTTGCTGCAAGAGAAGCTACTGGGACAGAGATCTGTAATTAAGATACATTGTCTGAGGGGGGAAAAAAAAAGTTTTCAATAGTTTATGTCTGAATTTTAAAAATGCTACTTGCCTGGGCAGCACTGATTCCAACACTTCCCATTTTTGAGGTTTTGTAATCTGAATATTCTTCTAAATAGATAATTTAAGTATATGTTCCTGGAATGTATGTCCATTTCTTAAAAGGAGATATGTGAGATGCCATTGATAATACCTGGAGTCACAATTAGAGTTTGATGGTTACTGCCCAGCACAGACGTCTGTCCCTTGAAAAAACAGACTAAATAGTAGTGAGGGTGGGTGGCAGCTTAGAAGAGTAAGGGAAAAGGAGTAATACAGAGAAAAGATGCAGGATGAAGGAGTTGGCATCTTTTTCATTCAGTTTGTTGGTGGATTGCTCCAAACAGAAATCCTTCAATGATACAGTTTTCTCTACACGTTGCCTAGGGACTACTTCTCAAAGAAAGAGTGATCTTTGACAGCACCCTGTGATACTGGTGAGATGGAAAGGAGCCAACTGGGAGAATGAACTATTTACACCTGCCTCTGAAGAAGCTCCTACTTTTTCACTTTGACTGAGGATCTCCTAAATTCCTTTCAGCCAAGTCGAGAAATAGGTACGTCACTTCAGGGAAAATGGCACTGACATATGAAACACGGAGTTCTGAAAAGACACATATGATATTTCAAGCTTTTTTGGTTTGGTTTCTTTGTTTCTTTGCTTGACTGCATTCCTCAGTAAATGGGACACAGCTATATCCAACCTGTTAGAAGTGGCTCTCATAACTGTATTTTTCCATACTGTAGCAGTTACATCATTGACTATAACTCTCATGCAGCTAAAAGGTGGAGACTCACAAGGCAGGCAACTAAGAGAAATGCAGCTGTTGGGCAAACGAGTTATTTTCATCCAGTGTGCATGTTGTAGTGACTGTGTTTTCCCACAACTGCAATACACTAAATCAGCAAAAAAATATGCCGAAGAAGCTGGTAGTTTAATTTCAGGGCCAAAATCAAATGGATATATACAGCCTCATGTCCCACCAGGGATGGTAACAGAATTGAGCTCCTTTGTTTATTTTTTTACTTTTGCTTATGAATTTGGCATTTACTGAACTCTTCTTATGAGAACAGTTTTGCAATGTGGGTTCATGATCTTGTTTTGTAACAGACTTTCTATGTGATGTGGTAAAGAAGATAAACTGTTGCATACTTAGAAGGGAAAGATTACTGATCTTCCCTACAGGTGTTGCCAAGACTGTTCATTTCTGAGTTGCTTAGAGGTTATTTTGAGGTGGTTTCTACCATACACAAAACATGAATTCACTGAAATTAGCACGTATTCAGAAAGAGATGCTTTTCAAGTTTTGCTAAGAGATGACAGAGAACACAACAGTTTTAACAGGACTACATTTACCGTATCAACTGATATTCAACTAAACAAAAACAATGCTGGGAAGACTTCACTGATTTCTCTGAATTGTGCATATCAGTGAACAGACCTAGAATTCCCAGACGCTTTTCTTGTTTTGATGTCATGCTTTAGTTAGAACTTTCACCATTTAAAAAGCAAAATCAGTTCATTAACCATCAAAAACAAAGCAAGAAGCATGCATGTGCTGTAGCAAACTACAAATACTGAGATGCTCCTTGCCATAAAGAGTTTAAAGGCAAAGGAGGTGGACGATACAGAAAATAGAAGATGCAAAATTATTTGAGTGTGCATTACATCATGATGGCTTGTGTAATTATGGAGATTAGCAGTGCTGCCTGCTGGGAATGACTGACACCTCCCTCAGAAGACCATTACTAACTGCTTGTACATTTGCCAGATGTAACAAATGTCATACAAATCATGTGTTCAAGTTGTTTGTTCCAATCCAGCCCAACAACTGTTGGTGGCATATCCTGAAAACATCAAGCATCCCATGTGATAGAAACTAGTTTTTATGTTTTCTTTGGTTTTATTCTTCCTTGGTTTATGGGCATGAGTGGGGGAAGAGACATTTTAAACAGCAAAACCCTGTCACAGAAGTCAGGTAAGATTGGAGTTCAATGCACTGAGTTCAGTGCAGTTCCATTGTGTGCATCCTCACTGCCATAGCCGCCTTCTCTCACAAACTTATTCCTTCTATGTCCCTCCCAGCCCTAGACCCCGGCTTTATTCAGCACTCAGTTTAATGTCAGTATTTTGTTCATATTCAGTGCCTGATTTTCAGATTAATAATTTGCTCTTGGTCTCCTCGTAGTATTCATTGTAACTGTATCCAATGCTTTATAAGAAGTCAATATGCCTTCATAAAACTCCTGTGAAGTCATAGGAACAGAGTTGCCCTTAACAGTGAGTTAATTCAAAGTCTGGGGAAGGTAGTAAAATAACGGGCAACCCATGCTGCCATCAAGAGTTTTGCCATTTTGGATGTCCTGCCCAGCCTAGACACTGCAGACAGACCATGGGGCAATGATATCAGTGCTAGGTTAATTAAAGAGAAGGCTCAGACTCTTTAGTTTTGCACAACCAGTATCACCAGAAAGAATGTGCACACATAAAACAACCAGAAAAATACACCCAGCACACTCCTTTCCTTGTTGACATCCCTGACTAAAATGATTTAGACCACAATCACAACAGTCACGAATTGCATCACACTTACACTGCTGTTGTGATACCCTTTGCACTGCCAAGAAGAAAATTCAGAGTGTGATTCTTTCCATCAGTGCAAAACTTGCATGTGTTCCCGTTTCATCTAGCATAGTGTTTATGCTAAGCCTTTGGCCAGAACCAAATTTTTCCTTTTTGCCCATAAAGGGAAAATACAACAGTGAAACAGAGTTACAGTCTTGAATTCCCTAGCTTCCTAAAAGCACCTTTGGGATAACTGCATCGTGTCAGTGGTGTGGAATACCAGTTGTATGAGGCTGCCAAGATGTTTTGGGAATTACCCCACAAGGACATGGTAGAGAAACTGTCAGAAAATCTGTTGTTCAGGGGCATCCTCCACAAAGATCGAACTCCTGATGAATTAATGTGTCTTGCTTGATCTTTCAAGTTTCGATGCTGTGCAATTGGATTTCATCTTAAAACATGTAAACAGAAATATTCTGCTACAGTTTGCTCTTTCAAAAAAGTCATTCCTGTCTTAACATTCATTTTAAACCAAGACGCTAACAAAGTCCCTTTGTAGCAATTAATATTGCAGTCACATAGACAAGAGCTGACAATCGTTCTTTGGTCTTTTCTATGGTGGCACAAATCTGGTGTCAGTTTTCCTTAATCAATTATTCAAGATTTACAGTAGTACAAGTGAAAGCAGGATCTAATGTTTTAATGGTTTTACCTATTATGAAGCAGTCTTGTAAAAAGTAAAGATCTTCAGATAGAATTATTTGAAGTGAAAAACCACAATTAGGCTTTTAGGCTCCAGAGTTGGCACATGTATGTCCTGCAGTAAAAGAATAAAGTCACCCTTCTCTTACCTACTGCTTTAAATAAAAGATAGGAAATTCTAATTCCTTTTTTAAAAACCTTAAACTATAAGACTTCTGCTCTCCAAATCAGTATGTTCACTTAACATGCAGTGAGCTAGACGTGAAAGGTCACAAGGTAGCACTGAATCATTATCTATTTAAGAGAATTAAGGGATAAGGGGAAAAAAAGTCAAGTCTATTTTTAGCTTTGAAATTTATGGCCATGATAGCATCTGGCCAAATGAAAGTAATCTGATCAAAAAGCTGAAAGGCAGGGATATTTATCCTTCATGCATCTTTAAAAACAATACAAGCCAAGATGTTGGAACCACAGGGAAGAAGCTAATCTTACCTTCAACTAAAAGATTTACTAAAGCCTGTGGCAACAAATTTAAATGTTAACAGATCAATTTCTCTTGCAGAAACACAGTTCTACCGATTCTCTTACATTTATTATTAATTTTCAGGCAAGGCTCTGTAGAACAGGCAATTTAGGATGGGAGCAAAGCAATTTATCTTTATATGCTAAGACCACATGAAACTATACAGCCATTAAGAGCTTCTGTGTGGCCTCGGAGTTGTAAGATTAGGCCACTTTAAGTAGCTAAAGATAGTCAAGTCACTGAGACTCTCCTATCCCGCTTCCTCCAACCTGTAGGGAAGAAACAGCTTAAGCACTTTATATGGAGTTATATCTGTATATAAGGATGTATATCAGGATGTATTTTTAAGGAAAAGCTAATTCAAAGGAGGTTTGAGCACGGTGAGGACTGAGGTCACTTTGATATATTGTAAAATAAGTGCCATAATCCAAGTTTATTTCCCAGAGCAGTTCTGTCCCCTGCAATTTTTCTTCCTCCTCTGGGTAGACAGTTTCGTTATTTTAGTAGAAGTTAATTTTCCCAGGGAGCCATGGCCACAAAAGTATGTTACCTTCCAGAAAGTTGGAAGACTAGACTCAACAAATGAATGCAAATGCTAATCTCAACTCTACTCAAAGGGAATTTCTGTGGCTTGTTGAGGGTACTGACTTGGAGACCTGCATTGTTAAGCAATAGCTGGTGCACTACAGAGCTTTTTGAAAGCCTTACAAAAGATATTTTTTCCCTTCATTGGTGCAGACTGTGAACCCCAGATTTGCTCAAAAGACAGATTTTAAAATAAAATCTCATGTGAAAACATCTTGTTTCCCTAGCAGATGTCTCCATGTTGGCCTGCATCATGGAAATGCCACGCACCAGCAGCAGCAGTATGGAATGGTCACCAACCAATTTCCTGCATTCTTCACAGAAGCAGGGGAAGAAAGTCTTTAACGTGCATGGTAAGAAACAGGATCTGTTGGTCAGAAAAATTAAATTTGCAATGCTGGTAGTCTTAAAGTTGTGGAAGAACAGGATCCTTGGCTGCCTATTTTGGGCCAAAATTATGCAGAATTTCTTTTTGTTTCTTCTGACAGCCTTGCTATAATACCATGTTTAGTCTTTCAATGATGAGCAGTCCAGCAATCCCAGACATTGATTATAATGTTTCTCTGATGCCATAGCAATTTATCTCATGTCTGGCTTGTCTCATCAGATTTCCCTTGTACTGGAAGAATTTTTGCTGACTAGATCCCCAGCAAACTGAATCCTGGCGGACAAGCTTTCCATATCTATGTTTCTTCCCGTCATATACCAGACATAAATCTCTCCCTTACCTGACAGTTGATTCAATTTTCTTCTTTTTTTGACATAATTTTCACACCCAGACAAACCTTCCCCAGTTAGTAGGTTTATTTTCATAGCACCACAGCAGTTACCAGTATTTTGCCAGTTGATTTGAGACTTTATGTCTTATAAGCACTTGGGCCTCTGAAAGGCATTGGCTGCCCATCAGCTGTTATTTCTGTAACAGACAGGCAATACTTGTAGGGCAACTGCAAGGCATTATTAACTTCTTGTTCTCCATGCTTCTTGCTAACCTTTGGTCTCCAGTGGCAGATGCTAACTAAATCTCTTTAGCCACTGTGTGGTTACAAAGTAATTTTGTCCTGAGCATGGATCCCATGCTTCCTCCAGGGTTTGTTGTGTTCAAAGCACATGAAAAAACAGGAATGAGGAAGCTAACATACAAGTTTAGCTGAGCAATTCGCATTTCTCATTCCAGTCTTTGCATCTGAGAGACACATATAGACATGCACATTAAGTGCAGCGTGGCTATTGTCTGGTGAGAACAGGCACAAATGTTCCCTCCATTGTACCTTTGTGCTCATTACATTTTGTGCTTAACTGTTTCTGCATGGTCTGCAATGCACAATTGTAGAAATAATTTCTGAATACTGTGTTAAAGGAAGTTACAGTCAGGTTAACAAAAAAAAAAATTATTGAGAATCACCATTGTTAGGAAGTGCTCTCTCTATGGGCAAGCATATGTATAGAACGAAGATAAAGGCTTGCATGCAACACACTGAGTGCTCTTGTATCTCGCACTTTTGCTATAGAAAAAGAAATTCATGCCATATAAACGCATCTCGTTTTTCTGGAACTGTGCCAATATGTCCACGTGACGATATCCTTACAAAAGAGAGAGCAGGAAGGCCACTTGTGAGCAAGTTATATTGCTATAGCACAAGGACATTTGCTAGGTTAGCATGTGCAGCTTTGTTTTCAGATTATAATTATGGTATTAATCTGTGATGTAAGTTTATATGACACCATTTCAAATCAGTTTCAGATGGAAATGGAAAATATTTAATCCCTTGTTGCATGGGCATCCAGAAGCCCTAGGGGTTTCCGGAGAACTTGAAGGCTGTGGATTTAACAGTGCGGAATAAACAGGTGTAGTATACACCCAAAATAAGAAAAGTAGCTTTCCTCTTTCAGAGTAATGTGTCAACAATAAAGCAAGTTAAGCAATGCGATAGTAACAGAGTTTTGAAAAAGCCTCTTTGAAAGGTAAAATTTTTAAGTGAAATATCTCATCTTAGTGAATCCTTTAATTTAGCTTCTTTACACACATCCTCCTCCTGCACTGATACAACAGAAAATTATTTTTACAAATGGAAAGATTAAAAGTACCACTTCTACAACTGCTTTCAGGAACATGAGGGATGACAATGTATTTTGAATACTGATTTAAAATTAGTAATCTGAAGGTTAGTGCTAAGCAATCTAATCCTTGCTTGGAGAAGGAGGCTTTTTTCCCCCTCACATCTCTAGAAAATGAAACCTTGCCCTGCTCTTTATCCTTTCAACACTTCTTATCAGGTGTTGAACTGTACTCTGAACCGGTTCAGAGCTGTTGCACCCTTTCAAAGACATAGTCTGTGTTCAGAGCTGAGTTTTTCTTTCATACACAAGACCACTGCAACTGTGTTACAGCTTTACTAATCTCACAAGTTTAAGTAATTTCAGCTCATGATTCCTGAATTGCCTTTTCTCTTTATTGCAAATTCAACATTGTTTTTTCATCTACTGTTGGCATCATTTTTCAGAGAAAACCTAGCCAAGTGCCTCTCCAGTGCTCCCTCCTTCCCCATAACTTTCACTTGAGATGGGAGAAGCTGCTGCCCTAGTCACATCCCCCTCCATGCTTTCTATACACACACTCCTGTCCTCCATCTGCCTCTATACTCCACTTGCTTCCCTTGCACTACCCTCCTGTTGTATACTATATTTCTGCCATCCCATATGTCCTCACATCTTTACAGTCTGGTTTTTGCCATTTCCTTTTTTTTCTTTGGCTCCTTGCAGCTCCATGGCCATTCCCTTCACTCAGCACCTCCCTGGTGCCTGTTGTTGCCCACACACTCGTGGCAAGAATAACCCCATGTACCAGTACAAGTTGGGGGCAGACCTGTTGGAGACCAGCGTAGGGGAAAGGGACCTGGGGGTCCTAGTGGACAACAGGATGACCATGAGCCAGCAGTGTGCCCTTGTGGCCAAGAAGGCCAATGGCATCCTGGGGTGTATTAGAAGGGGTATGGTCAGCAGGTCGAGAGAGGTTCTCCTCCCCCTCTACTCTGCCCTGGTGAGGCCGCATCTGGAATATTGTGTCCAGTTCTGGGCCCCTCAGTTCCAGAAGGACAGGGAACTGCTAGAGAGAGTCCAGCGCAGAGCCACGAAGATGATTAAGGGAGTGGAACATCTCCCTTATGAGGAGAGGCTGAGGGAGCTGGGTTTCTTTAGCTTGGAGAAGAGGAGACTGAGGGGTGACCTCATTCATGTTTATAAATATGTAAAGGGCAAGTGTCATGAGGATGGAGCCAGGCTCTTCTCAGTGACATCCCTTGACAGGACAAGGGGCAATGGGTGCAAGCTGGAACACAGGAGGTTCCACATAAATATGAGGAAAAACTTCTTTACGGTGAGGGTGACCGAACACTGGAACAGGCTGCCCAGAGAGGTTGTGGAGTCTCCTTCTCTGGAGGCATTCAAAACCCGCCTGGACGCATTCCTGTGTGATATGGTCTAGGCAATCCTGCTCCGGCAGGGGGATTGGACTAGATGATCTTTCGAGGTCCCTTCCAATCCCTAACATTCTGTGATTCTGTCATTCTGTCATTCTGTGTCCCCTGTCTCCCTGTCATGCTTGACCAGTAGCATTACCCTCTACCAGAGGGTAGATTTAGATTAGATATTAGGAAGAAATTCTTTACTGTGAGGGTGGTGAGACACTGGAACAGGTTGCCCACAGAAGCTGTGGATGCCCCCTCCCTGGAAGTGTTCAAGGCCAGATTGGATGGGGCCTTGAGCAACCTGGTCTAGTGGAAAGGTGTCCCTGCCCATGGCAGGGGGGTTGGAACTAGGTGATCTTTAAGGTCCCTTCCAAACCAAACCATTCTATGATTCTATGATTCACTGCACTCAGATCCAGAGGTGCAGATGCAACCTGCAGAGGCATATTCAGGCTGCTTCAGGTACCCATAGCCCTTCAGCTCCAGCAGCATGGGGCACAAAATTTTCTAGAAACCAAGGTATCCTTCAAGGGTTCTCAAAGATTTGCAGCTTAAAGTAACCACCACGCTGCCATGGCAGTCTAGTTAAAGCAGCTCAGATTTATTTGCCTGCTCTACAACACTGTGTTTCAGTCCCAATCCAGACATACCCCTAAGGTATATGCAGCCTTTCCCTGGGGGTTGATAGGCTTCACCTCGGTTTGAGAGTAATGACATCTAACCACTGTTACCAGAAAATAGTAACCAAGAAAACTCTCCAAACCAAATGATAGTTTAGAAAGACGACATTGGTTTATTGCAGCTGGGTGCATGAGGGATCTCTCCTCCTAGCATGCACACCCAGGGACAAAAGCACACTCATTATATACATTATAGAAAAATTAATATTCATACAATTCCATGAAAAGCCCACCTATTCAAAGAAACCTTATGCATATGCTAATATATTATGCAATTGTCTTTGCGCATGCTACTAAATTGGGGAAGGGGTCTTGGGTGGTCTCTGTGGGTCTCTAGTGGTCGTAATCCCCCCATAGTGATGCTGTCCGCTGTACGACCCCGCTTCTGTGCAAGTGTGGTCGAGGCCTTTTTGTTGACCCATGGAGGTGGCTCCAACGAGAAGATACTGTTCTGGTTCTTACAGGATTTATCTCTTCTCCTGGCATCAGGGCTTGTGAATCAAGTCAATTTAGACACTACAAAGATGTTGTTCACAGTCTTGTTATCTCTGGCTCTTCTTCGTAATTAGTGAAGAATTTAACATGGACATTGGATTCTTTAAGACTAAGCACAAGCAAGAATCAGTGATGACTATAACACTGTTATCAGTCCCATAAGCAGACCCTATCTACAAAACATGTAGTTAGCTTCAGAACGTACTGTTATTTTAGCTGAAAGGAAAATTACTGACAGGAAAGTTGATTCTGTCTAAAGGTTACACAGAGTAGGCCTTTTAGAGCCTATTCTGAAGCCTACTTTTACTAAACCATCTGGTATCACCACCTCCAAAGGGTGCTTCACCTTAGGCAGCAACTATGAGGGTGAGGACATCTCATGATTTCAGTGCCACAGACAACAAGGAGAGGCAGCAGTCACCTTGAATAAGAACAAAACAGCTGCCTGAAAAATGTTTACACCTCCTCTTATTGTTATTTTTAGCTTTTCCAATAGCCCAGGAAGTAAAAGGGGATTAGATCTGGGAAACAAGCAAGACTATTTCTGGCGGACAGTTAGGCTGTCCCTTTTTTATAGTGTGCCTTAATTTAACAAACAGGTGATATATAAATATATATGGTGTTAGTCTGTCCTTCAAGTCAAATATCCAGTCGCTTATTATTACTGCTTATGATAAAATGTGCGGATGTGTCTTGGTCTCCTACACAAACTTCCACATCCATATGTAAATCTTTCAAGTAAATGTTACATGTTGGATTTTTTGTCTATTTCTATGTCAGAAGTTTGGTTTTCACACCTATTTTGTATTTCAAAATACATAAATATTTACCCTGACAAACTAGCTTAAGATAGAGCAAGATCTGGCATGCATGCTTTGGACCTTAGTTTTGAACTACAGCAGAACTGGCCGTGAGCCTTTTTGTGGCGCTGAACTTTCAAGACCCTGCTTTGAAATAGGATCCCTCTCCCCAAAGAACTTTGATTGTTTATGTTATGGGCTTTTGTTTCTACTTCTCTGTAAAGTATAGTGCTAAGTCTTCGCAGGAAGCGTGAAGATATGCCACCTCCAGAAGCGTGGAGTACCAAATGTGTGTTCTTTAAACACACCAACAAGATCAGGAAACAGCTGCAGAGACTGGATCGCGGAACACAGCCAGGCTAAATGAACAGCCACTATCCTGATATAAGTTCTTCATTAGCTGATGAAGCCAACTTAAGCCTACTATATCCAGTTTTAATTGTAGATCAGACATGAGAAGTCTAATTCAGGCAAGATATAAATTGCACTACATGCTCATTCTTTGTTGTGATCTCCAATCTGTTCCTCCGGTGAAATCTTGGAAATATTTCTTTCACTACTATATTAAGCCAAGAAGATGGTATGGATTTTTGTGCAAGTAATGATCCATTTTACAGGTTCATGAATTTATACGAATGCTGTATTATAAGATTCCAAGGCCTACCTTCTAAAATGACATTTTCCACAGAATCTGGTGTTCCAGAAGAAAACAATGTGTCTGCTTAGGCCACATACAGTTCTTGAGAAAATTAGGATTTCCTACTGCAATGCCGTCTTTGACATTTTCCTGAGGCTTTAGGATTAAATGTAGCCAGCCTTGCAATGAAGCTGTCTCAGTCTCAGCTTTTCCATATTTAAATGTTCCAGAAAGTTAGCTTCAAGATGTAGAAAGCCTATTCAGTGGCACCTACAAGGTCAACTGTATTTTCCAGCATGTATTAAAGTTAGGAAAAGCCTTGTTAAGCTGTCTTATCCTGCTAAGATCAAACCCAGCCACAGGTGCATGCTCCCCTGAAAAATATACTGTAAGTCTGGCCTTCTCATTTTCCGTAGCCAATACTAGCCCATGCATGGAAGGACCATGAACTTGCTGGTACACTGACTGAGAAAGGAAAGCACAGCATGGAGAGCAATATTTGGGCACAGCTATACCTCAAATTGCTCCAGCGCTATTGTCCAGGTGCTTTTGCCCTGCAAGGATTTCCTCCAGCTGCTTGTTTTATACTCACCCACAGACCTGTGGTCTGCATCTTCCTCCTTGCCAGTTTACACCAGAAAGAAATTTCTCCATCACCTGCAAGGACAAGCAGCTAGTCTGAATTCGTTACACCTCCTGCCTCCTGCAGCTCCATTCCCATGTTCCTAATGCCATGCTGCAGATGTAGAAATGGGTCCTCTGCATTGCTGAGCCAGGAGCCTGTGCTTCCTATTTTTGATTACCACCATTTCACTGGCTTATGACTTAAAAAAATGATTTTATTTCAGGCTGCTTCCTCACTTAATGGACTCAGTACGAGACACTGACCACCCCGTTCACCAGACAGCTAAGGGCTGCAGAGGAGCTCTCTCCCAAGGACAGCGTTCACAGGGTGAGTCACGCTCCATCTGACGCTTATACTCCATCTGAGGGTCCTGTTAAGGGCACCACAGGAGCATGCTCTGTCCATCACATTGCCAGCCCGAAGGACTAAGAGCACAGGCATCAGAAAACCTTTGCAGCACCAAGGGAAATTGGATGTTTCTTACTTGGCTTAGCCATCCCCTCTTGGGGTTTCAACTCCTGCTTTCAAAGACTGCTATTGATAAAGCACCTCCCTGAAACAATTAGCAGAACTGCTGGACTCTGGCCTTTCATGCCAATTATTACTAATCATTTATTAACCTGCAACCAAGGAACTAATAGCTCTGTCTGCGAACTCCTTTGTAGCTGTTCCAGCTTCAGGTTTGTACAACCTGTCATAAATCAGAATTAAGATCTTCAAACTGAGGGTCCCTAAAGTGCTATTTCTTCTGCCTGAAAAAAAAAATCCACATAAAGAAGGAGAGGATATATGGCAGCTGACAGTAACAAGGGACAAGAAGGTTTATTTGTAGTCCATGCCAGAAGACAGTTACAGATATATTTGTTTTCCTCTGGAAGAGACTGTGTTTATTAAACAACAAATAACTTTTCTAGTGTATCAAGAAGGTATCATGTACAGTTTTTTTAAAATATAGATTTTGCCTTTGTAAATATCTTGCAGAAGAATTTTCTGACCATCACTTTTCAGAACAAGTACTGGCCAAGCTTTTATATTTATGTTTTGTATACGTGCCAGTGTTTTATCACTTGGGTAAAACAAAAGTGAAGCCCAAAAGCTCCCTGAAAATCACAGTATTTAAAGAAATGTTCAGTTGGGATTTTCAATCTTCTTGTTATACTGCAAGAAAGGAGAAAAAAAAAACCTAAAATGAAATGACCCATGCTGTTCCAAATCCATTGATAGCGAAGCCTGCCTCTGCTCCCCAAGAAAGAATTACTCTTCCAGGGCCAGGCTAGGCAGCAAACCATTACAGAAATCACATCCTTCAGAAAACTCATTTCAAAAAGTAGAATTTGAAGAGAGAGGTTGCTAAGATTTGCCTTGAATTTTTGAGCATCAGGGGCACACGACAACAAAGTTTAGACATGCATTGCTGGTATCAAAAGCCTTTTAGAGATCCAGGGTATTCAAAAATCTGAAGAGCCATGATTCTTAAACCAGTAATTGACAGCGTCTCTCTATTTCTCTCCATCAAGTGTTCAAGCCCAGGCAGCAATGCAGACTGGAGCATAACTGCTTAGCAGCATAACTGCTTACCAGAATAGGCTGCAGTCATTTTTTAGGCATTTTAGTGCAGACCAGGGTAATTTAACTTTAGAAAAATGCTTATGCTTACTTTTAAAGAGCTTGCGGTCAGGTAGTTTCAGAAAGCTACAAACATCTTCCTGAACGTAAGAGGGATGTTTCAAATCACTTTATGAACTGGAGATAAACTTTAAAAGATTACCAAGGAAATGGTGAGTTAGAAAATGGTGGTGATGTGGCTAGCTTCTATTTTATGTTCCTACCAGTGTTCACAGAACTAAAAATAGTTCTTTAAAGATTAACCTTTCAAAAGTAGTTTTCCAGCATATCCAATTTTTTTACAAGTTTATTAGTCAAATTAGTCCTTTAAAATTCTGGTCTTGGAAGCAGAAGAAAAGGATAAACACACCACTTTTCCTAAAGTTTGTGCTGATTACACTCTGTACATCTATATTTATGTGTTTGTGGGCTTGGTACTCATCCTTCCTCAGCACACCCTAAAAAATATTGTCAGAGTTAGTGTACTTGTGTATAATTAATGCATGTTGGCTAACTAGCTGGACAGAAAGACAGGGTAAAACTACCTTGCACCCTGTCGCTCCAGTTGTTATGGGTGTGACAAGTGGCACTGTCTTGGTCCCCAGTCCCTCAAAATCATCTCAACAAGTCTGGCAGCCCGAACAACGTCTGCCTGACCTCCCATCCCCTGCCCTGCACTGCTCTGTCCACAGCCTCCCCCAAAAGCAAGGACTGTGCCCTGCAGGTGCCTTGGTGAAGCACAAGTGTTGGAAGGGCCCATAGTACACAGGACAAAAACATGTGGGATATCTCATCAGTCCCAGTTCATCTCTGCTGCTATAGCATCAGTGAACTGAAAGGATCTCAGGCAAGTGAAGGCAAACCATGGGTTGCAAGTGACTTCCATTCAGTGGCACAAGAAACTCCAGCTCAATTTCAGACCAAACACACTGTAAAGAAACCTACAGAATGAGAGAGAAATCTGAAAAAATGAAATTTTCACAAAGAAAATCAGAATGAACTTCTAGAATTTCCTGCCAAAATAGAATAAAACAATTTGGGAAATATCAGTGTTGGCAATGAATGAGGTCCTCCAAGTGCAGATAATTGCTGATTAAAACAAGAAACCTGTGAGTGATAATGAGAGGTCAAACTTGGGTGGGGACTGGAGGAGCTGGTTGGAGAAGCCTGCAGCCTTGGCAAGTCTGAGACCCTGAACAGACCAGTGGGCTGACAGCTGGGCAATGCAGAGGACCCTGTCCCCTGAGCACCTGCATCACCAGGACTGCCCTAGAGCTTTAGGACACCGGACATTACAAGAGGGAGCTCACAATGCTGAGGAGACTTGGTCCTTAGGACTTCCAGTCTCCTGATGCAACCCCCCTCACAGGTTTCTGAAGGAGACGTCAAGTTGGTAAAAACAGAGGCATGGTACAGTTTGCCCTGAAATTCTGCTGGTATCCTCCCATTTCTGCAGAACATTTTGTTGGGTTGTTATTTTCCATGAGAAGGATATTCCTCAGGGAGTTTCTAACTGACTGACCTTGTACACGTGTATACGCATGGGAGACTCCATTTGTGGCACCACTGATCACACTGGCATTGCACCAGATTTCATCTGGGAATCTGATTCATAATTCAAGGAAATGTACAGCCTGGAGCGTAATTCTGGGAAGCTGGGTCTGTTTTATTCTCTCCAGTTTGCTTAGCCCTGGCTAAAGAAAGTACAGACATATTCCTTCTCTGTATTCATACTGTTTTCTTCGGCTTTTCAAGGCAGTGTCTTTATGGTCTTTCATTCAGCATGTGATTTTGACTCTAGGTAGCGTATTTTCTTTTTAAAGTTATTGTCTGCTAATTATAATCTTAAATCCTGCAGCAAAACATGGCTTTTCCTCATGCTGTATAAAGAAATCTTGGTTTCTCCCTCAGTATTTCTGGCCACGAGGTACAAGGCTTATCTATTTTTTTGGAAGCAGCCTTTAAACCCCTTGGTTCTTGCATTGCTACAAAACCTCTAACTGCCTCTTTACTAAGGGACCTATTAATGAAGGTAGTTAAACATTTACTATATTTATATGAATGATTTGCATTAGTTAAATTAGGCACATGCTGGCGTATCTTCCTGAGTGCAGTTACACACTGGTATAAAGCATGTTAAAAAAAACAATTTGGGTCAGTAGCTTTGCATCTCGTGCAGTTTTTGCAGTAAGGGCAAAGCAGGACACTCCTGAGTTTGAACAACAGTGTTGAAGTCTGTCACATCAGAAAAGGCAGTGGGAAATCTAGCTCAGTGGGCTAAAACTGGAAATAAATTAAGGGAGTTGGGAAATTATAATTTACACAGCATGACTAGGCTTCAGTCAAGGCAAGACACATCATTTGCTTTGCCCCAACGCTAGATGTCTTTACAGTTTGACCAAATGACTTTTATTTTCTTGCCTTATTGATATGTGCTTTCCTTCTGTTACTGAAGCCAGCATTGGCAAGGACAACAAACAGACTTTCCAAAGAAGCTGCCAAAATAACACTGTCCACAGTGAAGTATGTACCTTTTTCCTCCGTCTGGATTCATTTCAATCTAATGGAATGAATCCCAGTAATCAAACAGCTTGTTGTGAAGGTCATCCCATACTGCCATGTTTAATTAACAGCATATACATATATATATATATGCCTGTATATATAGATAGATCGTATTTTTTTATATATATATATATATATCTCTCAGAGAACAGGAGATACCAACTGGAACAAATGTTTAGTAGGAGTGAATAAATGAATTTGTAAAAAATGAAAGAACCTCCTCATTCTTGATTACTTGAAGTCTCAGTTGAGTCTGAGAATTGGATCATCATCAGAAATAAGGGCAAGGAGCATCACTGAGAGGCTACAAGGAATTAATTGCAAGCAAGAATGTTCTGATGCAAGGCTGACTGCAAATAGAAGTAATTAATTTTTAAATATAAGAAAAAGTGTGACAGGATATTAAGTCTCTCAGCACACTGGAACCCAAAGGATTTTTGTTTAAATTCGATCAGCAAATGTTTACAGAGAAAAAATTGTTTTACTTCTCTGCTGAACAGTTTGTATTTCATGAATTGCACTCTGAAAATGGCATAATTCATCATGTGAAGTGTACAGAACAAACCAGAGACAAGAATTTCAGTTCAGGAAATTCTGAATGTAAGAGAATTGGAAGCCATTGAAAAAGAGAAAAAAATTGTATGTGTATGCCATAGATATGTGTACATAGATGTGAAAATACACTTACTAAAGATAAGCTGTAAGTTAATCATAAATGATTCCAAATTATTTGTAACCCACAATTCCTTCTTTGGTCAAATTTCAGTGAGGGTTACATCCAAGAGGTCAGGGGAATGAACCATATTTGTAAGCAGTTTTCCTTTCGTGATTGTGACTGTGCCCTTCTCCTCCGGTCTGTCTTCCCTGGGACTTGCTAAGCTGTCCAGGTGGACATCAGCACTGCTCTGAAAGCATTAACCACTGCCCCAGATCTAGGCTACTACCTTATCTGCCCTTTCCTGCGGGGCAACGTGGCAGCTGAAGTTGCTGTGTGGCAGATTTGCAAGTCATCTACATCCGAGGATCCAGGTAAGATTGCATCTGTTTGCCATCCTCAGCTCCTTCCCTGAACTGCTCCATAATGAGTCCCTAATTACACTGCTCCCTGGTGCAGGCGATGGAGCCCCAGTAATGCTCACATGCGCTGGGCATGATGGGGCTGAAGAAGAGACTCACTCAGCCCTTTGCACAAGCACTTCATCTGCTCCTTGCACACTGATTTACACTGACAGATTGCTTCATACACCACGGTTGAAAAGTTCTGATACCAGTACCCTAAATTACAGATTAACTGATGTAACACCCAGAAAAGTGCTGCCTTGAATTATCAATATTTTATTAAAAGCATTTAATATCTATAATTGAAGTAATTTTAATTGCATAGTGCCTGGCGTTAATATTTTCACTAATAACCTGTATGATAGAAAAAGCATTAGCTGACTGAGTTTTCAGGTGACATCAAGGTGGGAGGAACTGCAACTGAGTAAATGCAGAGTAAGAACTTAAAATGATCTCGACAGAGGTAAAGTATGATTGGAATATAACAAGATGGAACAGGAACAAGTGTACTCAAATCACTTTAATTTTGCATTTTACTTACTTAATATTAAAAGCCCATTTACAGCAGCTTGCAAGGGTAAAGATATCGAATAAATATTTTAAAAAATGTTAGCTAATCACTGCAAAATGTAAGAGAATAAAGCAGGTGACTTCTAATCGTAATTTATAGTCATCTGTAATACCTTCTAGTGTGCTTAAAATACCATACACTGATCATGCCCATAACATGCTTATGCCATCTGTTAATGTCTATTAAATTGCTTGTCATTCTCAATGTTTGGGGAATACTTTATGAAGAAATACAGTGCAAAAGCACACACACAAAAAAGTTCTAATGAAAAATTCTAACTCAAATTCTAATTAATAAAGTTTGCCCTCGGAGACTGGTGTGAAGACGTGCAGAAGCCAATACCACCATGCAGATGCATTAGGTTTTATTGGGTTTCCCAGGATTTCTCAGGACATTTGCACAGTAACAGACCTGCTTTTGTCCTGTTCAGCAGCAGAGCACTCATTTCTAGGATTGGAGCTATTGCACCTGATCAAAGATGTTCAAAAAAAAAGTTCAAATAAAAGGATATGTTAGCTTGGAAAATGACTGCTCTATAAAATGTCTAGCCTACAATCTATGAATTATCTGATCCCTTTAATTCAGACATCTGGGCATGAGTACCTGAGAGGCAGGGCAAGTCTTAATTGCAAATAGAGCCATTCAAATCAAGAGCTGCTGGCGAACAAAAGATAAGATAAATGTAGGCTACATCTTGAACGTGTTTTTAAGTGATTAAATTTCCCCACTGGGATCAAGCACCACAAACTGGCATCAAAGCTGTTCCTTTCGCCATGTATCTGGCCTGGCCAGCCAGTGCGTGATGTTGCCAACATTAGCATCCCACTTCTCCTCTTTCCCCGCCCAGCGTAAATCCCTGGCAGCGTCACTAAACCACAGACTGATAGGTGTCTGTAACCCATCACTGCAAGGAACAGCCACCATATGACACTTCTGACCAAGATTTGGGAACAAGTGACCAGTGAGTGGAGAGAGGCAAATGATGGCAGTCATGTCAAACACCCCTGTTACGTGAGAATATGGCTCTTACTGTCAGCCCTGCCTTAAATAACAGGGGAAACAAAGCCCCGTTTGCATGTATGAAAGCACCGAAAAAGTCATAATCATAGGAATGAGATTAAAGAAACATAATCAAATTAATTTTAATAGTGTTGGGTTAGTTCTAATGGAAACTGTGCATTATTTATCCCCAGAAAAGAAGACTCTTTGAAAACTATCATGTCTTGTCAAGAATCATGAAGGGTCCTAAGTGGAGGAAGATACATGACCTCATATAGGTATGACACTTTTCTTCATTATGCTGCACTAAACACATCCACTTGCCCTGAATAACATTAAAGCAAATATTTCTGATTCACAAAAAATATTTAAGCAGTACAGTTGCGTTCATAATAAGTGACATTTAAATACAGAGCAATCTAAAAAATAGGCATTAAACTTACGTGAGACAACTGCTCTAAAAACTGTAATTTTCTAAAACAAAGCTGTTTTTGTCTGATGGTGGCTTAGCAATTTATTATGAAGACTGAACAGAGACTGAATTAACATTGTGTCCCCTTGCAATGAGAGGTGCTAATCTGAATAATGTACACCAGGGGAATTCTACTTAGCATTTATATGAATATGGGAAAAAAGATAATATGATGATTATCACTGGGTTTTTTTCCAAGCAAACATCTTTCACGTAGAAATGCTCAGCACTGATTTAAATTTTTCCTGCATCTCCTTTTCCAGTTTTATTCCGAACTCAGTCTCAGGATGTGTCAGACCTGCAATACTTTTTTCTCGTGGGGTCCGTGCCTTTCACCTTCCTGCACTGCCCCTGCAGATTTCTAGAGAGTCCTTCCGTTTTTGTGAGATTTCCAAACACGCTCAACACTGACTAAAATTTTATCCTTTGAGCCAGTGACCGATCTGGTACGAATGGTGCTGGATTAAACCTGAGCACTAACTAAAACCGCACCTTTCATATTCAGCACTGGAGCGACTCAGCACATACAACATATGCTCTTTAGTGAGCTTTTATAGAGACTTTGTTCTTTCTTGTCTGCCTCCCCTCTTGTCTAAAAATAAGTCATTTCTACTAGAAGGTGTATCTGTACTAGGGATTGCAGTGAAGTGTGGACAGCCTTGAGCTAACTGCAAGTGAGAGTTAGTCAGGATGGTGGCAGCAGTCCAGGCACAGCTGCGTGAAGCTCTAAGCAATGACTTTGCCACAGCTAAGCTTCCTCTGATCTGTGTATTAGTTCATTTATAATTAAGGAACTAGATCATTTATAATTAATTAGCTGCAATCCACTGTATTATAACATAACCAAAGGTCAAAAGAGTTCAGAAAAGACTGGTGGGGGGGCAGAATAGGCACTGTGAAACAAAAACTCTCAGCAATTCCAGACACAAACCAAGGAGTGCTGTAACCACCTTGGACTGGGCTGAGTCACCTCCCGAGTTAACCTCCTCTTCTGCAAAAGTGCCAGGAAATTCATCCATAGAAATCCTGCACATAGTGTGTAGGACTACTGCCGCAACAGTGAAAGGGCAGTAGTAACTTCTTTCCTACTATTTCTTCCCATTTGTAGGAGCAAAACAGATTAGTAGATTGTCCCTTCAAGGGGGTATTTTCTAGTCACTAGAGCATCTGGTAACAAACGAATATAAAAACATTTTTTTAAAGTGAATTCAGGAAAAATCAGCAACAGGAATAGTTAGGTGCTGGGGAGCTGCCGTGGCCGTTAACTGCAGAAAGAGCTGTAAATTCTCAGTATTTCCAAACATTCAGCCAGTACAGGACTTTCCCCAGGGTCTGAGCAGGGGAAACCAGCAAACATCCAGTTTTCATTCAGAATTTCTGGATTTTACATGGATGTGACAGGTGGCTTTTTTAAAATGTACTATAGCAAGTGCATATTCACAACTAGGCAAGCAACCATGAGCACAAACTTTCTGTTTGGCTATGACTTTTACCACTTTAATAGCACCATTTAATTTAATAAGTTATTCTCTCTGCTAGATAACAAACTGAACTGAAGTACAAACCTATAGGGGATCTTGCTAACAAAAAAAATGTTGACCCTGACTTTATAGTTTGGATCAAGCAGAGAAATGCATATACATGGGATTTGACTTCATAATCTAACCAATCCTTTGCAATCTGGTGTCACTTTGTTTCACAGTGTCCAATGACCCTAAGTAACACCTACAAGGAGTGGGAGCCAGTGTGTCCAGATGAGCAAGGATGAACACAGCCCGATCCCACCCATCCTGCATACAAGTTTAACATGTGTGCTCAGGACAGTACTGTGTTGTGAAATAACTGTCTAGAGGGAAAAAACCCAACCAACTCTCCCATCCTGATTCAAGGGTGAACCAAAGGTCTACATAGTGTTGCTAACAGTACTCCTTGGAGAATACAAATTGGTGCACAGAGAGGATTTTTCTGCCTCTATAATACACCTTGCATAGAGAACTGTGGAAAACCACGCTATGTTTGTGACCTTCAGCACATCTTTGAATTTGAAGTAACTGACTTTAACATTGCCATAGAAGGGGCAGAGCAGTAGAAAATTCAGCCTTTATTTAGTACTGACGAAGCCAAGCAAACCACGATATGGTCTGTTCCTGGGGAGTAAAAATATATACATCCTTTAAGCTCCATTTAGTTTCTTTGCATTAAAATGAAATTAATAACAAGATCTAAGATAGGAGAGTAAATTGGATTTTATAATTGGAAAGTAAGAGAGACACGTCAAACGAGTTGCCTGTGATGGAACTAGCAGACCACTAACCTGTTAAAATTTATGTGAAAAAATGGGGCTATTTAGTCTGGATTTAATAAGAAAACTGAAATACCATAAGGAACTGTAGCAGAAGTGTAGGGAATGGATAATATTGTAATAGTCTGAGCATAGGCAGGTCTGTGATTTGATGGAGATTTTAATTAAGGTTGCACATTCACACCAAAGGCACAGCAGCTACAGCTTCAGTTTCTGGTTTCATCCTGAGTTGACACACCACCAGAAACACAGGGAGGGATGGTGGTTAAATCCCAGCATGTTGAGCTCCAATGATCATACATGTTAGCCCTGCATTCCTACCAGGATGGGACAGCTGCAGTGTTAGTGTCTGTTCCTCCATGCCTTTGGAAGTGACTGGACACACAAGCCCTGATGATGCCAAGGTGATTAGAAACTGGCTGGGTGGGAGGAAGAAGGACTCGAGTGGGGAAAGAGGAATATATACAAACAAATCTCCACTGAACTTCAAGATACTGAAAATTGTGTCGAGAGGCTGAGCTTGTAACCTGTTATCCCATCCAGCACCGTCCCCAGAAGAGTACTAAAAGCTGTTGTGGAACAGCAAGTACAGCTGGAAACTGTGCATCTAAGGCGTGAGCAGATCAACAGCAGGAGAAGGGAACAGCTGCAGCTTTAAATCACGGCCACAGCAACCCCAGCACCCTGCTGTCAGGATGAAGGTGGTGTTAGCTCCTGACACGGCATTTGGGGAGGGAGGAAAGACAAAAAGATGCTGAGGTATTGGACAAGAAACATGCCCATCATCACTGCCTGATTTTGGGGTTTTATAAAAAAACACCATATTATTTTTTCATGTAACGACTACCGTGATCTTGAGCCTGTAAGAGGTGAGCACCCTTCACTCATAAGATGAGCTCAGCAAGGAGTGAAGGAACACGTCCTCTCCTGGGTGTCCTGAGAGTCCATCAGGCTGAATGTGGCCATGGAGGTCTCATCTCCTGCTCCCTGTTCCCGGCAGGGCTGCGTGCCAGGTTAGGGTAGGTTGCTGAGTGCCATACAGCTGTGTTTTGAAAATAGTCAGGAAGGAGATCCCAGGCATCCAGCACTGCTTCATGAAGAGGTTTCTTATTTCTGGTGGGGATGTCCTCATCACAGTTTGTGTCCATTGCCTCTTGTCCTTTCATTGTGCACCTCCAAGGAGAGTCCAGCTCTGTTTTCTCTACACCCCCATTTTCACTTGGCACCAGGATGTGGTATGCACCAATTCATCTGTCAGTACAAAAGCTGACATTTAATCTTCGGGGTGTTGTTCTTTAGTGATTCTGGGGCACTGGTGATAAGTAGGTTGAAGAGCACCCTCAGTTCAAATCTCACTGATGTTGACTCTTCGAGTAAAAAAAACAAAACAAAACAAAACAAAAAGCAAAAATTCTCAACAGCCCTCCTTTGTTAAGATGAGGAAGCTGTGGATGTAAATCATATAAAGCTGCCGGGGAGTGGGGGGAGTGAGTGAGGAGCTGAGGAGACCCCCAGCATGGGGCAGTGCCCTCACCCTCCCACAGCCCTCAGGCAGGGCAGGGCTGCTGCTGGCAACAGGTCCCCCCATTGTCCCAGCAAGGCAACCTACAGTCAGGTCTGGGATCCAGCGCAGGATTCAACTACAATGTGCTGTGCACAGCAAGGGACTGGCCCCAGAGTCATTCACACCAAGATCAGCCCAGGACCTGGCAGCCAGTGCTGTGCCCAAGCAAGATCCATCAGCTTCTGCTCCTTTTTGAGAGGAACCCAAGTTTCAGGCTTTACCCTCCAAAAACTACATGTTTGGGTCAGAGTGACTGACACTATCCCCACTCAACAATGCTACTTGTTGGAAGAGCACAGATTCGATTGCCATCGATATGCAAGAATAAACTGCTCTTCTTTGCATTGCACAAATATTTTTAAGTCCATTTCTCCAGCCTCCCTCAGCCTGAGGAATAAAACTACAGTGTGGCAGTTCATTTCAATTAGTCCTAACATCCTTCCTCATTTTTCTCATGGCCTCCAGTGATTTTCAACAGGCAAATCTCCATGTGTAGGCATTGTTCTGGTAATAGGTACAACCAACTCCCCATTTGCTCAGTTAGCAAACAAACATTTCAGGTGGCACTGAATTAGCAATTTCCAGTAATGCATGTAAATTTTGAAGGCTAAGGTATTTTGATTTTTACAGTCAAATTATGTTTTCATTTTCAATAATGCTTCCATAATAGCCCTAAATATCCCCCATGGGTATGAAGCAAAGTATAAAAAAAGTTCCAGAGTGGCAATATTTTAAAACATAGTTACAAATAGAGGGGTTTTTTTCAAACTGGATAGCAAAAACATTGAAACTAGTATTTTCTAAGATGTCTTCTATTTTGTATAGCCAAAGCTAATATATGGTTTCATTTTAAAACTGGATACTGGGATATTTTTTAGCATAAGCACAATTTGGAAATGTGATTTGCATTCACTTTCTGATGTATTTGTTGTAATTCTCCATGACTTCCTGCACAGCACAGATTTTTGTTAAGTTAAAAGAAAAACAGCATCACGCTGCTCAGATACTCCAGATCTTTGACAAGGGAGGCGCGTGAGTCACGGAGCGCATGGGAAGTGTGGGCCGGGGAACTTTGTGGAAAATGTGCAGAGATGTGAAAGCAAATGGCCAGCACAAGGGACCGTTTGCTCATTCCACTGTAGGCAATAAAGAGCAAAAAAGCCATCGGGCAGCTCCTGGCACCAGGATCAGATATCAGCTGAGGAGTCAGGACGTGCTCAGGGGAGAAAATGCTTGAGCCCTTTGTAGGTATCCTGCATCTACATCACTTCCCTCAAAGGACAACCTACGTGTTTTCTTCCCAGGAAGGAAAAGCCGTGCCCACGTAGCTCATGGGGACCGAGTCCCTGATGCATGATGGGTGATGGCACAGCACGGTCACCAAAAGCATGCTGATATGGGGGGTTTAACAGAGCAAATGTACCGATGTCAAGTGGCAGGTGGAGATGAAGCACTTTGGACCTCGCTGATCAGGGTACGTCACGTGTGCACTTGCTTTGATCCACAGTGGGCTTGTAGGAGAGACAAGTAAGGATACCTGTAGTGTAGGAAAGCTGAAAATTAGCATATTGTTTCCAGTTAAATGATTTTTTTATCAGCTGTCCAAAGTGCCACATGCCATGTCATCTTTCTCATTTGAAGACTGTAGGCAAGTTAATCAATGCTTTATATTTTTCTGTTGTAAGTCTGATTAATAATTGGCCCTTCTTCAATTGCACATTTTGATTGTCCACAAGGCACTTCCAGGGTTTGACTATATATGTGTTTTCTTGTATATCCATAGAATCATAGAATCATAGAATGGTTTGCTTTGGAAGGGACCTTAAAGATAGATCATCTAGTTCCAACCTCCCTGCCGTGGGCAGGGACATCTTCCACTACATCAGGTTGGTCAAAGCCCCATCCAGCCTGGCCTTCACGTAAATATATGTATAAATGTACACTAGAAAAACATCATTTAATGCATTACATGCTGGGCTGACTTATATTTGAATCAGTGTCATTTGGGAAAAGAAAAATTTGCTATTCCTTGCAAACTTTCAATTTTTTAAGATTAAATTGTATTTGCATCACATTTGGAGAAAAAAAGAGGTTCAGACCCAATAAGAAATCTTCTATAAAACTGTAGGTAAGAAATAGAGGCTTAAGTGATTTTCAGCATTTTGAATTACAATTTGTCTAAGCTGAGATCTCATGAACAACGTCTTAACCTTATCCCATTTGAAATGGATGAAATATTAAACCTCAAATAGGAGGGATTATCTTGAAAGGCCTGTGTCACCCATAATAAATGACTAAAGTAAGTGTTGTGAGTCAGTGACTCGCTGACCAGATGGTGTAACATTTAAGGGAGCTGCTTCCCCATTAAGATTCTGCGTGTCTCTTCAGGAAACCTCTCCAGCCTGGACAGCACTTTGGGGTCAACCAGATCCCCTCTTCAGTGTCAATTTAACTTTGTATTTAATATTTAAAACCTCGCCGTATATTAGAATTGGGAATCTTTTACAGGCTGTTTCTGGTAGGACTGTACACACTAGTTCTCCCCTGTTACCACTCGTTTTAATGGCAAGAAGGAGTTTCTGCAGAACTCGTTCCAGCTCTGACTTGGGAGTTAGATGATTAAATATTGTTGATTGTGCTGCTTTTTGCATGATAAAATCTAGACCTGCACTGACAAACTAATTAATTACTCTGCTACAAGTGCTCTCAGCAAAAAAACCCCGCAGAATCTGGGGACAAAAGGAAAATAGATTGACCCCGGGCTGTTATAATTTAAAATTTCCCCATTCTCTTGCAAGCTAAGCAGATACAGCCAGGAACTCATTAGGGTAAGGTGACTCAGGAGCTTCATGTCAGTATACTTATTTTTCAGACCATCTACTTCATGAAGATTTTGGTACCAGTTATGTAGCCGAGTTCATCTCCAGAGAGCTTCCTAGTTGCACTGAGTGACACTACAGTTGAGTTTAATCTCTCGCAGGATTTGCGTTATTTGTGTAAGGGACTTGTGCTCTCAGCTTATAGCACGATCAGGAGTTCATTTTGCTACGCCACAACATAAGGAAAACATGATTCCCATGCTGAGTGAGCGCTGTAATTTATATTCTTGTTTTTTCCCTTTTGCCTACAGAAATATGTGCCAATTATATGCTGAACAGCACTGAATGAAATTGCCACAAAACTGTCATTTGTTATAAAAAGCTTATTTAATTGAGATTTTCTTGGGCTTTTTGCAGAAATGTGAATAAATCTGCAACATTTTTGAGCACATGGGCAGCGCAGGCAGACTGGTAGAGCAGCCAGGATGCAAACCAGTTGGCAAAGAACTTTTTCGGTTGGGTCCTCAGCTTCTGATGCACTCCTGGACTTTGCCCTCACACCACCCTTTGTAAGGCAGCACTGCACAGCAGTGCTTGGAGGGCTCCAGCTCTCCTCACCTGCGCAACGACCCTTACCCAGCTGGTACCATTTTGTCATCCCGAGTCCCTCCAGAGGCTGAGTCAGTCCAGCATCATGAAAATGCTGAAGCACCATCAGGCTCTTACCTCCTACCATCATCTCTGTAGGATGCATCACAGTCTAAAGGAAGGAAGAATCCAGCCTAGCATCTCACGTTTGGAAGAGGTTAGGGACTTTTTTCCAACACTGATATCTCTAGCAGTACATCTACCAGTTTTCTAGGGTGTTTCAAACACCCCATCACCCTTGCAGTTGCTGCTATAATTTTCTTCTGTAATTCACTTGTATGCAGTCAGCACCTGTTCAGGTTTTGATGCGGTATCACTGTGGCAACTTGTATGAAACACCATGTGTCCATTTGAAGAGTGAATTTAAAAACTAATGATGTCTCTCCAGACACAGGATGTCACACTACAGGAATATTTATCTTTACTACCCCTTATTATGTAGGAAAAACTATTTTATTACTAAGCAATTGCCTGCCATATGGGAAAAATACTGTGCTGTGTTGAAGCTTATAAACAAAATCCATGCTTAATAGAAAGCTGTATGATCCACTTGGATCTTTACTGAAAATAAGGCATGCTGAGAAAAACTAAAGACTGTTTAGGTATGACAGCAGGTAACAGAACAAAATGACAGTAGAAAACAAAAACAAAAGCCCTGAAAACTGTGCAGTATATTACAGCCAAGCAAGTCACTGGACTGTAGGATGTGGCCCTACAGATTTCTGGTTCCAGCTTGGCTGCTACATCTGCCTTGTGACCTGAAGAAAGTAATTTCTCTCTCTGCATGTGCCTTTTGTCTTTTACATTTCGTCTGTCGTAAGTACTTACATTGTAAGTCCCCTGGGATTAGTAAGTGTGGTTTAGCCTGCATTATAGAAAAGCAGCAGCAAAGCAACGGCTAAGACTGCATCAGAAAATTGTATTTCTTATGGGTTAGGAATGGGAGTTCAAGCATTTCTCTTCAAAAATCCAGAAGAACATGAAGGAAAAGGGCACAAGGAGTTGCAACTTTCTGTGCCACTGCAACTCATAGTGGAGAATTATATCTAAAAATATACAAAAAATAAAAGCACTTTCTCTTAACTGGACTGTTATGGTTCCACATTTTATAAAAAATATTTTACAAAAAGTGTATATACTGCAGGAGAATCCTAAATACTAGTGATACAAATATAACCAATAAGCCATAAAATACATTCGTATAAAATTAGGGTGATACAAATATACTTATGTCTTTACAAAACCATTTGATTTTATTTCATGCATATGATGTCTGGAGACTAGCCTGAACATCCTGTAATGACAATAAATCATTCAGAAACATATGGACATATCACCATAATTACTGTAATGCTAGGAGGGGGGACTGCTTTTTCTCTTTTGTGAGAACACTTCACATCATAAAAGAGAATACATTCAGTCACTGAGCACTCAGATATTTTTATACAGACTCTAATGCATCTTGCTTTAAATCTTTCTTTTATGTTGTAATTTGGAAAATAGATGCATAGGATTACTGTAAGAGGTCTCAAACTGCAGTAGGACACATTCCGTATGCCGGCTGTACCTCACACCTGGGAGCAACCGTTTGGTCCCAGCACTGACACTCTGAGAAGTTCACCACGACCTCACCGTAAGGTGCTCATTAGGGTAACAATGATGAGACATGCAGTGCATGGGACTACGGTGAACAAGCTGAGAAGACTGCCTTGCTCTGTAGGGGTTTGTGCCTTAACACAGTTTATTTAATGTTTAGTTACAAGGTGAAAATATGCCACTAATGGGAAATCGTAATGCTAGAACCATTTCTGGTCGAACGTTTAAATAATTGACAGAAACAGCTTCTCAGACAACAGGACACGTCCTCCATCTGAAAGATGCACAGCCATATAGAGGCATGGTATTTTTGTCTAGCAAATAGACATTTATAAGACAATTGTGCTTTAGAAAGAGGTGCAGGTGAAGCTAATAAAAGAAAATGTAATTATGCTTTGTTTAGGAGAAGGAGGACTTCAGGAATAAGCTGTTTTAAGGTCAACTCTCTATCCTTCTGTGCAAAACCAGCCTGTAACATAAGTGAACTCCAAAAATGGTACAGTTTTTCTTACTGAGAGTGTTTTGTTCTCCAAACACTTCTTATTAGTCTTTAAACTTCATGAAATGACATTAATGAACAAAAAACATTCTCCAGAAAATGCTGATCACTGTAATGTAATTCATGTTTCTTCAGAAGGCATAAGCCTTTTGTGGTTGTTTTTGAGATAGATACATAGTTGTAACTTCCCAATACCCCATCACGAGGAGTGAGAAGGTTAATGTATGCTCAAGTGATGTCAATTCAGGCTGTGACTGGTGACTAATACAAGTAACCAACACAGAATACTTGTATTAACTGGAAAGTTCATTTTGTAATAGTCTTCCAGCAACTTCCTTAGCAAATTCAGAATAACCAGACCCACCTATCTAAAAGCTGTTAAGAAAGGGAAAATAACTTCTTAAACGGCTATTTAAGAAATAAATTTTAAAAGACTGTGGAAAATGGACTGAATAAATTAAAAAGATGCTCTGAGAAATGTGACCATGTTAAAAAAGGCAATTGCACGTACTCCACAGGTTTCTTAAAAAGGATTGTATATTCAAGAGCTGTATATGCCACCAAGATTAGCAATGCAAAGGAAAGAGCTCCCTTTGAATTTACTTACTCCTGAAGGAGATGTTTTCCTCCTTTCATCACTCACCGTGGCACATTCTGTTCCTCTCTGCAGGAAGCAGCAGGCAGACAGCTAAAGAGTCAAAAGAACAGAAGAAATCAGAACAAATCATGCAAGAGCATCACTTTCCGCTTCTTGCTGCTTGGCCATGCACTCTCCTCTCTCCTGTGCCATTACTTCCAGCACGGGCACTTTCCTGTTCCTGCATCAGTGCTATTTTCCTTTCTCTCCCGCGCACTGGAAACCTCTGCTACCTCTAGTTGCTCCCAGTGTCTCTCCCAGTGGAGTGAGGCTGACACCTCAGGTCCTAATGGTGACTGCCTATGCCCCACAAAAACATCGTGTCCTTCCCACTGGGTTAGTGATACCCAGTAAGAGCATCTATGTCAAAAATGCGAAGGGAAAAGCACAGTTCTGCTGGATGTCTGGAAAGCCTTAGGAAATGGTCCATAGAGAGAACGGTTGATCTGTTACAATGGGCTACCTACCCACCTCACTGCTCCAAGCACCCATGCCATGTCACACGTAAAGCTTTCTCTCATACAGCCTTAAATATCAGCCTGGCCACCAGTGCGTTTCTGGGGCTGGATGTTCAGTGGGGACTGCAGACATATTCCAATGTCAAAATGATTCCCTCTCTCCCGATATCTTCCACTGATTTTTGAAACTAGGTCTTCAGAGCGGACTTTATTAAAAATTCCTTATTAATGGGCACACATTAAAAGTGAGGCATTATTAAAAAACAGGATTAAAAATATGGATATCCAATCCCTATTAGTAACCTTAAACTGAATTCTGCATGGGTGAGCACTGTCAGCAGGCACTGGCTCAAACTGACACCAGCAGTTTCCCTGTTTTGAGCAAGTTATGGATATGCAAAATACACAGAGCTGCTGATTCTTTATATATGTATGTGTGTGTGTGTATGACCTGATTTCCCCTGAAATTAAATTCAAGACATGAGCAACCCCATCAAAAAAGAAAGAGAAGAGTTGGGTCCGCAGGTGAATGCAAGACTCTTCCTAACTGTGGCTCTTGCAGAACAAAACAATACAGCAACCCCAAAGTTTCAGACTTGCAGAAGTTAACTCTAACCTGCATTCTTCTCAGGTGAATGATATGTCCTGGAAAATAAACCTCACGACACCAGGCCAAAATGACCACACTCATTTCCCTAAGTCTAGGCAACCTGTGGCCAGCAAATATGTATAGAGCTCCTAAGGCTTCTGATTTCTAAAATCAGTTTGTGACTCACGCACACACTCGCACCAGGCACACACTGAAAGGGGGCCATGAAGAACTCAGCAGTAAAAAAGACCTTCAAAAATATTCAGACCTCGGCTTTGTATATATGTATGTAGAGGCTGCAATAAACAGGCTTTCTTGTTTGCTTCATTGTGTAGAGTTCTTGTGTACCAACAATCAGAAGAGGGTTTTCTGGGGTTGTTTAAAGATCATAAAATCATAGAATGATAGATCAGGTTGCTCAGAGCCCCATGTAACCTGACCTTTAATGCTTCCAGGGATGGGGCATCTACCACCCCTCTGGGCAATCTGCTCCAGTGTTTCACCACCTTCATTCTAAAAAAATTTGTTCCTTAGATCTAGTCTGAATCTACCCTCTTTCAGTTTAAAACCATTACCCCTTGTCCTATAGCAGCAAGCCCTGCTAAAAAGTTTGTCTCCATCTTTCTTATAGGCCCCCCTGAAGTACTGAAAGACTGCAATAAGGTGATGTTTTAAGATGGCGAGATGTCAAAGGACTGAAGCTGTGCTCTGTGTCTGCATAACCCCCCTCAGGTTTATGGGTGGGGACATTTCTCCCTTCTAGAAAGCGTTGAGAAACACCTTCTAGAAAACTCCAGTCTTTGTCTGTTCAATAGGAAGCAGACATTGCCCACTGAAGAGCAGGACAGTGAGATTACCGCTATAATACCCACCCTCAATACGTGATCCATACATTGTCAGTGGAACCAGAAGCAAGGTTAATATATTTATAACTCTGCCCATTTTGCTGCAAGCTCAAAAGATGAGCGTCATCCTTATATGTTTGCCCTCTGGTGAGAAGATCATTCAGCTCAAGAAACACATCGGGAATCTGTTGAGCTTTCCTGGATACGTACCTTGGACCGAAAACAGCTTTCAGTCCCCAGCGTTATTTATAGCACCATCACAGTAAATAGTGGGAAGGGAAGAAAAACATCACCACTAAAATACACAGCTCCACTAACTCCAGGAACAGGTTGGTTGCTCTCCTTGCTCTCCTACTGGCAGAGCATCCTGACTTGGCTTGTGTCCTCTGCCACCACATTTTTCTGCTTTCCTTGAAACCTTTTGCCAGTCTGTTAGCAACCAGTAACTGCCTTTGGATGGGTTCTTCTCACATTTCTGTGCAATGGCCACCTGTCACAGTGCAAATAAAAGCCGCCTAATTCCCCAAACCTGCCAATTAATATTCTTGAGGTTTATTGAGCTGTGAGAGACGAGTTGTACCCACTTGTCAAACAAAAGCAAGATGGGAAAGTTTTAGCTTGAGTTAATTGCCTTCAACTTCCAAGCTCAAAGGATCCTCTTCTGGGTTCCCTTGTGATAACAGAGGTGTGAAACCACCCAGGAGAGAAGGAGGGAGACATGGATACAGGAAGCCAGAGAGATTCGAAGAGATCAGGAAGCTCCTCCAGCAGCTAGACCAACCCCAGACAGGTCTGCAAAGTATCAGCCAGGTTGTGGCCCTCCACTGCCAGTGTCAGGCACAGTCACTGGCATGGTCCATGCTCCAGTAATGTGCAAGACCTGCCCAGGTGAGCAGGGGAGAGCAGCAAGGAGGGCTTTCTGCTGGCTCCTGCAAGTGAGCACCCAGTGTGCATGGACATGTGGGCATGCATGACCAATGTCTGACATAACAGTGCAAGAACCTTTGGTGTATCCAGTCAGTGGCAACAGGCTGAATATTCCTGCCTATCGGATCTTAAAAATGACCTGGAGAAGGATGCAACACTGGCATGTCCTTTTCCCTACATTTTCTCTGAAGTAACATTTAACCACTCTGCTTTCTTGCATGGACTTTTGTCCTTCCTCCTTTCACTGTTCTCTCATTTGAAATAAAGGCCGTTAAGATGGAGAGCGCGTTTGCTCTTTGCTCACAGAGAAACAAGCAAGGTACGTTAAAAAAAGGTCCACCAGCATCAGAGGGAAAAAATAATATATTGTGGGATTCAAAGGTAAGGGCAAAAATCCTGGCTGTCCTCTTGCAGTGCTGAATCCATCTGATGTTCACAGGACACACTAAGTGGAGCGAGAATGATACAGCAGCTTAGGAGCAGCAGAAAGTGTGAAAGCTTTTCTCTGCATAGTGGCAGAATAAGGCCCATACTGTACCATTGCTATGGTCAATGGGAGGATCTAAAGATAACTCCTTTACCAGTTGCTTTCTCTAAAGACTTTGAGCCAAAGATAGGAAAACTCCACCTCCCATTTTTCAATGTAATTACAGTAATTAAGATGACCTTAGCTATTTTTTAAAAAAACCTCACCTGCTATCCATACCCCTGCACCCTTGAAAGGTGTTGTTACACGTATACATCCAAGACCAAAACCAAGACACAGCCTTTACCTTCTCTTTCAGAATGCAAGGAATTTGGCTGTAAAGTCCATTTCTGCTTTACTCAGAGCTCTCATCATGGTATTCATACAGTGTTACTACAAACAGCCTCTCAGAGATTTGTGCCTTGTTTTCTAACGCTCCTGTAAGCATCATTACACAACCTGTTACTTCCAAGCACAAATTCACTGAAATACGGCTGACAGTGTGATTTTCAAAGCAAATCAATCCTTATTTGCCGACCTACTGAGAAGTGACATGCAAGTTCTGTTTTTTCCTGCAAACTTCCTGCAAAATAATGAAGCTCCTACTCTGTCTAAAGGCCAAACTGGCTTCATCCATCTTAAAAATGTGATATAAGGCTTTCTATTCTGCTTTAAGTTCCCTCTAACCAGCATAAGCAGATCATAGAATCATTTTGGTTGGAAAGGACCTTTAAGATCATCGAGTCCAACTGTTAACCTAGCACTGCCAAGTCCACCCCTAAACCACGTCGCTAAGCACCACATCTACTTGTCTTTTAAATACCTCTAGGGATGGTGACTCCACCACTTCCCTGAGCAGCCTGTTCCACTGCTTGATAACCCTTTCAGTGAAGAAATTTTTCCTAATATCCAATTTAAACCTCTCCTTGTACAACTTGAGGCCATTTCCTCTTGTGTTATCACTTGTTACTTGGGAGAAGAGACTAACACCCACCTCGCTACAGCCTCCTTTCAGGTAGTTGTAGAGAGCGATAAGGTCTCCCCTCAGCCTCCCCTTCTCCAGACTAAACAACCCCAGTTCCCTCAGCCGTTCCTCATAAGTCTTGTGCTCCAGACCCTTCACCAGCTTTGTTGCCTTTCTTTGGACTCACTCCAGCACGTCGACGTCTTTCTTGTAGTGAGGGGCCCAAAACTGTATCTGAAACTCCAAAGGTTCTTTTTGGAATAGCTGTTCCATGACTTTAATAAGGTTTTCCATTTTCCTTATTCTAATAATCACTGAAACTTTAAAACAACTTACTTAATCTCCCACTCAATATTTCTGAAAGAGCCAATTATAAAATAGTTATGGACAGGGGTCTTGTTTAGGATACTGGGATAACTTCTAATGCTGTCTACGAGGCTGATCTTTTCAACAATGCTTAGCTATTGTCAACTCTCTCTTCTTTTGACTCTCTAAAGCTAAAATATCCACTAAATCTGATCTTGAATCTCATGTGTGTTTCTTCTACTCTTCTCACAAGGGTATCTGTAATTTCTGCCCAACTTGCTATTTCCTTCTTTCTCATTAAAGCCAGTGCGGAAACTGCAGCAGCAGAGTGATCCAGCTGTGGGTTTGAAAGTGGCCCAAGGCAGCAGTGTTATGACACAAGAAAATTCAGCCCTCATTCAGCACCCTTTGCTTTTATAGTAAGAATTAATAAAATAAAAAAAAGAACTATTATGCATTTAAAACTGATAATGAAACCTTGGGCCCCTTCACGTTACAGAGTTGACAGAGAGTCAACTATTGGACCATGTAAATTATCTGTGGTGAATTTTCCTATTAATGCATAAAACACTACCTCCACACAGAATAAATCCACTAAATCCACAAAGAAAAAAACGTAGTAGTGAGTGACCTGGGTGTCCCAAGCACCTAATTACAACAAAGTGAGAGGTTTCCATTCACTCATACGCTTGTCAAAATGAGCATCAGAGTATTCAACCTTTGGGAAATCTTACTTCATAAATAAAAGTATAAAATGAATTAAAGAAAATTGAATAAAGTATGAGAAAAGTCAACACTGGACTTACTAAGAAAAATTTATTAAGATGAAATGAGAAGTTGATATTAAAGGGGAATCAGTTTGCACAATGGCCAGTCGGGGCATAATTCACCTTCGAGGAAGGAGAATCCTGGTCTGTCTCGTTGGGGGTCACAGGTTGAAAGAAGGCGAAATCTTTTCCATACTGATATTAACGTCACAGGTACTGCTGGTTTTAATGGAAACAAGATTTTATGTGCTGATGTGCTGGGCTTCATTCTCTGCTGTTATATCCATTTTATTTCAGAGGGATTCCCAAGAATGAAAACCCTTTTAATGCAGCGGAGTGTTCGATTTCAGTGTCTTGCATTGATAGGTCTCACATCCAAAAGCAAAGCAACGAACACAGCCAAATTACATGATTCACTTTTTAGGCTTCGGTTTCATGAGAGCATTGATTTGTTTGAAATTAGCCCTGTTTTGTAATTTTGAAGCCAATTTTTTTGCACAAAAAGTGCAGGCTTTTCTTATCTAAACTCCTGAACTATTTCTGAAGTTGCTTGCAAAGTAGCTTTTCCTGCTGAAATACTTTAGCAGATATTATATACTTTCCTAACCTGATTGTCTCGCATACGTTTGGGAGTCGTCTTAAATAGCTGTATTTGTTTGTGCTTTTTTTTAATACCCCTCAGAAGGGAAACTTAATTCTGAGGCTAGGCATATCCACAGAGGTTTGTCATCAGCTCCCTGACGTGCTTGCTCTGAGCAAGCAGTTCTGTTGATGCTGACGTGAGCAAAGAATAACGTCCCCAGCTAACAGAGATATTATATACTGTTTGTCAGCTCACTTCTGCATGTATAGCTCAGCCTAATGCATTACTTATATTGGCAAGAGCAGCAGAAATAATAAAAAAAATTCTTTCTAAGATGGAAAAAAGATGCATATTTATTGCAATGGTACAATACAAGGAAAAAAGTAATATGCCCTGTGTGATTTCTAGGGAAACAGGGCTGCTTTCAGTAACCAAATTATTCAAAAAGACAGGCAGTGGCTTTGCAGAAACCAGGGCTATTGCAAGCCTTTCCCTGTAGCAGCAGGGGAGTTGGGCAACCGAGGAGAAAAGTTTTCACACTCCGCAGAAAGCTCTGGCTGCAATGAATGTGTTTGCCCCAAATACTTAGGTCTCGTCAAATCACCCTTTTTTTCCTGTGAAAATCACTCTGAGGGAAATGTTATGCTTTTTCCATTTCATGCCACGCAACAAAACCGTTAAGGATCTTCACACTCAGGAATTATTTTAGTCCCTCACCATATGAAATGTTTCCTGTTTGAAAAAAAGTGGGCTGATAAGAAGAAGGCAGTAGAATATTAATGCAAGTCTAAAATAGTCGGTTAAGTGAGATATTAGCTAACAAAGGATAATTACAATTATCACATGCATAAGTTTCATGTAATTAAGAGGTAATGTGAAAGCGTGTCTCCAAAGCTAATATAGTAAAACACACAAGCTCCTTTTCAAACAAAATTTTGCTGCTTTTTTCCTTGCACTTGTAACTTGCCGTACCCACAAAAACATTTTCCAGCTGTGACACAGGCTGAGCATACATCAAAGTCTGGTTTACAAAGCAGAGCAATTAGAAGTTGCGGTCCCCATTTGTATCTCACTTGTTATGCCTACAAAAGCACGGTAACTCTCCCTTTCTGAAGAGAAATGTCAGATATCTGCCTGCTGCTTTGACTGCTATGTCAGAGCGAGCCCTGAAAGCTGCGCCTCTTCCCTTTCCACTTTTTATATTTAATGCAGGAGAAGTGCAGTGCAGCTCTGGGAGAAACATCTTTAAAAGCTGAGAAATTAAATAATGCCAAGGCACTCTTCCATCAAAAGCAATAATGAATTCAGAAAAAAAAAAGTTCCTTATCTTGAAATGCTGTAAAAATATTATATAGTATATCACAATTACAACAGTGTAATAGATGTGTGCTGACTATTGCTGTGAAACTACTTCAAAACGTCCACTGTTCCAATAAAACAGCGAGAGCTGTTGCAAAATTATCACTAGGAAGGACTGTAAGATAGAAGAAATGTTTTCTTATGCTTCCCCAAACAGCTTCATACGCCAGTATTACCATGCGCTATGCTTTGTGTAGAAAAATGAAGTTCTGCATGAGCTAGGTTTTGTGTAGCACTCCTGAAGTACCAGCTTGCTTAGTCTGGGTGCCATTTCTCTGGCTGCATGCCAAGTATTCACATCATCCATAACTTGGGTAGGTAAAAAAAAAATAAAGGTGAATCATGTATGTACTAAATACAGTGTATCTAGGGTTTCAGGCTGCATGCCAAGTGACCACAACATCCGTAAATTGGGTAGGTAAAAAAAATTAAAGGTGAAATCATGTATGTACTAAAGTGTATCTAATTCACAGAATAAACAAGAGAATGATCAGAGTGATTCCCTTTTCTACATCTACACGACAGAGGAGTCCTGAGGAGTAAAACAAGGACAGACATGAAAAGTTTGGGTGTCACCCGTTCTGTTTTGGGTTTTTATACCACTGATAATAATAACCAATACCTAAGCTCTTTACTACTGTATTGCCACTTGTAGTTATTTCCTTCCTTAAAAATGCACACACAGTGTTTTCATTGGCTGTACACCGCGTAGATATATTTTTTGCTGTGATGCATGTTTTTATTAGAAAAAAAATCACCTCGAAGACACCTTGCTTTCTGAATAGAGCGTACTGAATTTCAGATGGCGCTTAGTTGTTGCACAAATCTGTTCTGCAGCCATGGAGCAGTCTCCAAGGAAATGTTCAGTTCTGTGCCAGTGAGTTTCGTACTTGCTGAAAACTGATCCGCTGTGCCCGAGGAATGAAGTGGTCAAGCACAGTGATCATCCTTGAGGTGGTTTTAGGTGTTTAGAGCTGGATCACTGATGATTTCAAAGATACGGAAGATAATCTAAAATATTCTGCGGTAGACAGCTTAATAAGGAACTCCTAGTAGCTTATACAGCAAAATCCTTTGGTAGCTGCTATTTTCTTAACTCTGGTGGCTCCACGCCCAGATGTATTTTGGTGCTGCTGGGAGGTGACAAAGGCAAGCATTAGCAAGTCCTTTCAAGTCTCAACTAAACCACAAGCCCCCAGAACTGAATTATTATGATTTAATTCCAGTATATGATAGCACATAAGTCATGGGATTGTTGTTATATCTATGAATAATGCAAGTTTATTTAAAGGAATCGAAGCAGACCAGATTATTTAAAAGCCTCTGACTGCCAGGGCTGAATATAAATTTTTCCAAATGTCTTCATCTGTGAACAGAGCTGTTACCAGAAGCACAAGGAAATACTAGTTTTGTTATGTATTATGAATGACAGACAAGTTGCTGTCTATCAGCATGGGAGCCGATCTCCTACCCCACAAGAAGCTGTAGGAGATGCTGCTGCAGACATCACGACCAGGCAGCTTGCTATAAATAAGGAATCCAATATTTATAAACTGCAGACCAGATTGACTACTTCAGCTGAGCATCTTCCACCAAAGGTAGATGCAACTCTACAAGCTAAACGACTGCCCTTTCTTCCTTAGGTCGGCTATTCATGACCTGTTAGCTGCTTTTGGTAAAGTGGCGAGAGGGTCGGTAGGAGGCATTGGAACAAGGTATTGTGCAAGCCCATCCCAGCTGCCCTTTGTCTTCAGGTTTTTGGGGTGAATGCAAATAGTCCTCGTGGTTGCATGGGCATGAGAAAGAGCTGATTCTTAGTGGATTCTGCAGACGAAAGACCTGCCTGGAGCAGTCCCTTTCCAGGTACCTTTGTGAGCTTCTCTTTAGGAAGCGCTTGCTGCTCAAGGACACCTCCCAACTGTATCACAACGAGGAGCGGCTCTGAAGAGATATCAGGAGAACAAAAAACATTGCCTTCTCTCCCACAGTTTGTTAGCCACAGGTGACAGACCCCATCCCTGACGCTGTTCAGCCTGTGCCAGGTCCCGGGCTGTAGTTCTGTTGGTGTGCTAGGGAGCAGCTTTGGGTTTCTCTATCAAATTACTGAGGAATGAATATTTTGATACGCAGTCACCACCAGATTTCTTCACTGGTGTGTGCTTAACAGAGGAAGGACAGGTTTTTCCTCTGATTGAAACTTTGGCAGTTTCTCTCTTCAGGGGCATTGATTGATCTTTTACTAAACACAGGTGCACAGGTCAGATCTGCAGGTGTGGGTCAAGTGTCCTACCTGATACTGTGTTTTGTAGACATGAGCTGAACCAAGGGAATGAACAGGGACAACTGGCTGACCAGCAGGGTGAACTGAATCCGTCTGACCCTGAAGGTTTCCTGCATTCAAGAAGACATTTTAAGTAACGGATGACAAAACAGTTCGCTTTTTTTAGAGCAGGATATTTTGGCAATAACATATTATAGAACTTTGGGGATGTTTTGACATTACTATAGAGACTAAGAAGAATTGTCATGCGATATGTAACTTATCACTGGCATATTTTTGTTCAATATATTTTATTTCAGCTGGTCCTTTCAGCCTTTATTCCACTGCTGGTAGAAAATCGGTCACTGCATATAAACACTTTCTTTTTACCAAGAAATTTGCTACAATGAGTAAAACATTCCTATTACTTCTCTCTCCCTGTTTCTTTGTAGCTCTTCAATATCTTTCCACCCTCTGTTTATCTTTCTCCTATGGTTTTGAGGAAATGCTAGGGGCATTCTCATACAGGCTTCTGCACTTTCTACCGTCTTTTTTGAATTATTATTATTATATTGTTCTCCCAGACACAACAGGGAATGAAGAGGCATTTCCTTCCCACATCTTCTGCATGTACTCGAAAGAGCTGCCACACGCACTCCTCCTTCCTGCGCCAGGGAAGCGCACTGTGCCCCTTTTTTTGTGAAAGCAAGCAGAGGATTTGGAAAAAAGGTAGGACATGGTGGAAAAGAATTTAACAGCTGCCAAGGCAATACTACGGAGTTTGAGTGCACCTTGGCACAGCTGCCAAATGCTTCATGGCAGTGCTGCCAGCATTGGGCCAAAAGCTGCACATCAGTGATTTGTTATAAATGTTCCACCAAGGCAGTGTTTAACAGTGTTTTCTGCTTTAATCCAGTTGTTCTAATGAAAGATACTGCTTGAAAGTGTGTCAATTCATATCTATCAACTATCGTGTTTTAACACAGCAGTGATACTCTACAAGATACCATCACTGCTTCGGTACACCTGGTATCAGTGGCTGGTACTGTTATCTCTACTGAAGGCATTTAATAACAGCTCCTGGCAGGAGAAGAAAGAAGTCCAGGCTTTATTGACTTGATTTTCCCCTTGAAAAGCACTGGCAGTCCTGGCATTTTCAAGTTATTGCTAGAGAAACTTAGCTCATTTTTGATGAAGTTACTCAAAATGCTTTACTCATGAAATGCAAAACCCTCCATTAAGAAAAACATGGGTGGGAACTCTTAAAGCATAAAGTTTTTTTCTGAAGGACATTGCCTTTGAATAGGAAAACCACTTTGCTTACTCAAGCTGACCATTTACCAAGCTCTTTTATTCATTCCTGATATTTGGTTACCCAAGATAATTTAAGTGATTTTTTTATTTTGTAATTATATAACTTTGCAATATAGACATGTTTAGCATGTTGGCTTGTCAACGTTAATCTCATTGCTACATTTCAGGATGCTAAGAGTATAGTCTTAGAGCTAAGAATGCTAAAAGCATTCTTAGTCATCCTTTGAAAGATCTTTTATGAATGAAGCCCAGCTGAAGGGGAGCTAAAATGGGATTTTTTTCCCCCAAGATTCACATGATTAATTGAAAATAAGGTAAAAAATTCCATTTTTGATACTGATTCTTTAGTGCATGTTTCTATGTTTTTTTCTGATGAGATTATCTAATCCATCTTCCTTTGACCAATGCACTATTTCTGATTCCTAAAATAAACCACCACTTTCTCAAGGTTTATTTGGTGGCTGTGTTTGCTGGCTTGGAATTTCATTAACAGCTTATCAACTGATCCCTTGACAGAGTTTTTCACCTGAAATATAAATTCATTACTTTCTTCCCAAGAAGATGTGCACTTCAATGAAATGGACCCTTTAGTACATTCTTAAGTCTGGGTCCACGTCTAATGCAAATATCAGATCCAAGCTCCAGTTCTGCCTTTGACTACATGACAGTGATGTGAGAGATAAATCCAAACAGACGGGATGAAATGTGGGCATTGCTCTTTCAGAAGTGCAGTGCAGAATTCAATAGAGGTGAGAGCACTTTATTGAAGCAACTTCGAGACAGATGTATTTTTAACAGAGAGGGGAAACCTTACTGACTGTAATTTGTGTTCTGAAAACAATGAGGGTAGACGTTGCCAACCCATGACAAATAGTCCTGCCAGCTAGGAACTGAGAATGCTGCAGAGAGAAAAACACACTGGTTTTGACCAGTCTACATTTTTACACCTAAAAACCCACATGTAGTAAAGATACCAGTGAATTACAAGGCTACAAATACTCCAAGTGTTTTGGATGGAGCCTTTGCAAAGGTTGAGAAGCTGAAGTGATTGGTGATATCACCACTGGGCACATTCATCTATTTTACAGCTTGTCTTATCATTTCTCACCTCTATGCTATTCCTTGTGGCTGTACTTGCAGTTGGCCCTTGTTGAGGTCAGTTCACAATGGTAAAGTCATGCTAGGCAGAGGCACAACGCTCAATATCTGTATTATCAAGTATCTATGAGCGTATTTACGGCTTCATGGGAACAATATCAAAGATCTTTTGGAAATGTTAGAAAAGAAAAAGAGGAAATATTAGAAGTAGTTTATACTGTGTCCTGTAATTTTGAACACCTTGAGGAAACGGGAAATAAAAAAATGAGACGATTCATTGAATATCAATACTCATAATGGTATCTTGGCTCTAATCCTGTGGTGTCATGGATAATTTAAGCTCCACTGCTGGTTAACAGGCTGGTGCTGCTCTGCCTCTGTTGCAACCGCTTTCCTTCCCAGCCACTTGTCCTCTTCCCCACCCGCTTTGTGTTTGGGATGGTGGGTCCCGTGGGGCCAACAAAGCCCTTGGTGGTCTCAACCCCACCTTGATCGCCTCAAGGCACAGGAGAAAAATGGCTCTGTTGGGAGCACTGGCTGCGCTGGCTTGAAATGCATCCTTTATAAAGTTATATAAGAGAGATCATGTAGGAGGAATAAAAATAATAAGCTGTTGTTAGGATGATTTGCTGAAACTAGACTTCACCTCAGCTCCCACAGAACCACAGGAATAAAAGTCCAATTTCCTCCACAGATAGAGATCATCCAGGGCAGAAAAATTACAGAATGACGAGAAACATTTCCATTGGCTGTCTACTGTCAGCAAAAGTGATGCTAAAAAAAGATACGGAATTATAGCCACAAGGGTGTAAGGTCAAAATTGAGTGAAAACTTCAGTCAGCAAAGAGACGATGTAGCACAAAAGGAATGATCTGTTTGCAGGCTGTGACAGTGGAAAGAGCATGCTTGGATTGTATGAACACGTGAAAAGGAAAAGGCTGAAGCGCATCCTTCTCTTTAGACAACAGTGAAGTCTAAGAACTATAAATTCAATAGATTAGAAAAAGTTGTAGAAGGTTATAAACAGCCAATATTTCCAAAATATCCATAATATCTGTTCAGAGCTTCTAAATAGTCAATACCCATCAATTGCCCGCATCTTAGGACAAGCTTCTTATTTACATTCACATACCCATGTGCGTTAATTTTTTTAGAAAGATATATTGATCAATCCAATTTCTAGATAAAGAATAAAGGGCAACAGATAATGTCATACCACATTTGCTGACTCATTTTGTTCTTGAGTCATATAGTAAAGAGATAAATAGTTACATCCTAAATTGTATTAACTGTAGAAAAGGTGATTTATTCATTAGTGTAATAAAATTGCCAGTGATAATGGTGCCTTAGAGAAACAACCACATTGCTAGTACCTCCTGCTGCCATTTCCTTGGTGCAGACAGGTATATTTGTATAAGACTTCACAGAACTGGAATTTCTTGTGCCCTTACTCTGAATTAAGAGTTAATTTGGGTAATACTGCGAAATGCATTTACTGTGGTATACCCTGGGGAGAGATAATAAAGTGAAGTGAATTGATGTCCTGTGGATATTGAAAGGAGAGTGGGCTAAGTCTGCCCAGGAGCTGAGCTAGGAAATGTCCACCTTCTAGACTTGACTCTTGTATGAAACACAGCTACAGCACCCCAGCAATCTTTCTGTTTCTTACCAAGTTGTGTTTTAACTTTCCATATTTTACCCTCAAATACTTCATGCTTTAGACAGCCTGAAAAGAATGATGCCCTAAAAAGTTGCCAAACTGGATATTACAGCAATTTAGTTCAAAATCAGCTAGAACTATCTTAACATGAGGTCAGTATTCTCCCCACACCCCCAGCTATGTATGAGTTTTCCTCCATGCCGTGTGACCTAAAAGGTCCAGCACCGTGTCTCATACAAATACAGATTCACTCCAAGTACCACTTACTCCTAGGTGTAGCACTATAATTTTCTAGTAGATTAGCCGTTGAATGGCAGGGCAGCAGTGCCGCTCACCTTAGCAGCTTCAGAAAATTAAGCATGTGACCAAAATGCTTTATCATCTTCCTGGCAAACAACAGAAGTACCAGAGCAAATTTGAAACCTACAAACCTTCCAGCCAACCAGCACTGCCACCAGACCATTTTATCAGGACTACAAATCACACATTAATTTCTTCTCCATAACTTGGTTAATTGGTCTTGAGTCCTAAGTTTTTGCCAGTCATCTTTAGCTGATTAACAATTAGGCATAGCATCCATATCAAATTGACGCAGAAGAATCTGCATTAATACTGCATTGTCATTATTATTGTGATACTACTGTCAGAGGTCATGTAACATTTACATTACTACCTCAGCTGCTTTGGGAGGGACTGGGAGAGGGCTCCAGGAGAGAAGGGGGGGTGATTTTAAAGACTCCTACATTGAATCAGCCAGAATATGGTCACTGCACTACTGTGCTTAATTCAAGAATATACCAGATACCTGGTATGTGCTATGCAGCGCTATCGTATCCAACAGACCCGCTTTAGTTCATACATTTACCCTTTCTTTCCTGGTTACCTACCAGGAACAAAGACACAGTCTTAGATTAATTTTATTTTGGCAGGGTGAGGTGGAGGCAGGGGTTGATAGCAGAATATTTTTGTTCAATGTTGCAAGGTCCTACAACTTTTCTGATCAATCCTGAGCTTTCTTCCTGTTGTAGTTTTAATGCTTCTCAAGGAATCACTTCGGATGTCTTTCATGGGCACCTTTATTGCCGGAGAATTCATTTTAAAACACACAAACATATCCCTTAAAAGCCTTCTGAGCAAGAATTACCTGCAGAATTCTTAGGAACTATTTTGGGATTTCGTATGGTAGTGAAAGATGAAGTATTCCATTTTTCTTCCATCATAATTCACACTTATTGTCACCTGGAAAGTGCCTCATGTTTCTGCAGTAGGAATTTATTCAGTAGTCTGCATGTGGCACATGGAATTGTAGAGCTTGTCCTAACTGAGCTGACCGAAAAAGCCCTTGGATAATTCTGTCAGTGTAGGGTGATGCACCCTGTCAGGCTACAAACCCAGTAGTTTTACTGGGGAATGTTATTTTCCCTTCATACAAACATATCAAGATAAGCAACACAGCAAAGCACTGGTTTCAGTTTCTGCTGAGACATTTCAGCAACACCAGCTCATGGTCCATTCCCTATTCCACCCACACAGCAGCCTTCCTGGTGATAACCCTTCCCACACCTACCTAACTTCACCTAATTGCACATATTTAGGACAAGCACACAAGGATCAAGAAGTTTCTGGTCCGTCCCATGAGCATCTAGAAGCTGCTGTCTGCTTCAGAAAGATGCAGAGCAGCGTGGTACCCACCGATCAGACTTCACTCCCAGAAGGGTTTGGGACTTGGCTTTGCACGAGAGGTGGTGGGACTCCACATGACAAAGGCTTCCCAGCAGGAACGTGGCAGGAATGCAGAAAATCCTGCTGCAGTCCTGAGGACTGAAAGAGCTCCAGGACTTGTTCCTGTAAAAGGAAATGGTGCATGTTGAGTTACCTGCTGCATTTGAAGTCCCACTTATCTTAGTGGCATCAAACCTCTAATGATAAATTACACTGAGAGATAAAATCTGCAGCCAAGAGCGATAAAGTTCTGGGGGTTGTCCAAGTGATTGGTAAACTTTTTTTCCCCCACCTGCTCTTCAGTGAGTGGAAAAAAAAATACACTTACTGGAAGGGGTTTGTGCCCTCTCAACTTTCTCTCTCTACTGGCTGGTGATATCTCTGCAGCATACTCTGGGAATTACTTTCTTCTGAATGATGATGTGATTTAAAAATAACACCCTTGCATTTCACAGAGATGCAAATATGTTTGAGGTGGAGAAAGACTGCAAATAATACAAATGTGCAGAAAAAATTGCAGAGCTTTGTTTGGATTCTGCATTAAACTTGTTCTTCACGTTTTCTGGAACCAACCTGTTATTGTCTTGGCTTGGCTGGAAAAACAGTGACTGCAGATCATATGGCAGGGAAGGCTGTGTTGTGTGACACATGAGGGCTGAAACACAGCTGGAGACACAAGTTCTGCCCTCTACTCTGCCTGGACTTGCTTTAAACTGAAGAGCTCTGCCCTCTCTGAGATGTTTGTTTCCTTGGTTTGTTTATAGACAGCAATCACGTCTCCTCTCATCCCTGTTTTGCTAGACTAAGCAAACCACACTTTTTATCTGTTCTTGTGTGATACGTTTTCATTTCTCTTCATCACCTTAGCAGATCTTCTCTGAACCTGTTCTGGTGTCAGTCATCAGTCTTGCAAGCAGGTGAAGAGGATGCTCAAAGTGGTACAAGGGAGGACTTTGCAAATAGGTTTGCAAAAGTGCTAAAACAGGGATGAGACTATCCAGCCCATTATGCAAAAGAATCCAGAGAGGGTCAACCTCTGCACAGCCCAGCTGTGTGCACCCAAGGGTGAGTGCATTTTTCCTGCACTGTGAATGGACCATAAACCATGCAGCCATATTAGCGCAATGACAAGCCTACACTGGTATCCCCCACCTCTCAGCACGGATTCTGGGAAAGCACTGAGTTTTCGCTGAACCTCCTGTAGGTGTGGGGCACTGCTGCCTGCCTGCAGAAGAATATGCAGACTCACAGTCTCAATGGAGAAACCCTCCATAAATATAGAAGCCTATTAGCACTTCACAAAAGCTCTAGCTCTTTGGCATATAAATATCACAAGACAGATTTGGATATCACAAAGTGTCACTTTTGGAAACAGGTCTTGGCTAAACCATCAGCAGTATCTAGCACACCAAGGTAATGAACGGCTAAACCCTCTCAGATTACCATTGTCCATTAAAGTTGCACTGGAATGGGATAATGAATTGTACTGACTAGTTTTTAAAAATACTTGTTCATCACATGCCCAGACTCTTGCTTGGTGGTACTTGATGGATGTTGGACCTGCTTCCCGACAGTGCTACTTTAGTCTTCACTCAAGCAATGAAAGCATCTGCTACAGCTGAGCCCCCTTTTTATTTCCAGGTTCTTCCATATGCAGTGTCCAGAAGTATCAAGGCAACTGAATAATATCTCTAAGCTGTCAGCCATTACATTTTTCACATCAGAATAATATTTAACATTATTAGAGGCAAGTAAATAAATCACATAAAAGAACGAATTTTGTTGGGATATTATTTCTTTATTTTTGTTAGAGTGATGCCACCATTCAGATGTCAGCCTCCCTGAACTGCTCTGCTGGATATACTTACTGGTTTGTGTGAGTTTGCTGTTGGTGGCAGAGTTACTCTGCAAACTTAATATTCAGTGTTCAGAATTTGAGTTGTGTTTCTTTGTTTAGCTTGATCATAAAAAATCACACAGCATTTTTTCAGGTGAGTGTAATCTTCACAAACAAAGGAAATAAACCAAATATGAGCTGATAGAAATTCTCATGAATGGATAGACTAGAGAGCAAAATTTTTAAAAGATGAAAATATTTTTCAAAGTATGAACCTATTTCTTTCAGAGCCCCATTTTTTACACAATACACAGAAAGTCTGTTGCAACCTCAAACCCAGAGATATCAGACCTGCCAGAGGAAAAGCTCCCAGGCTCTCCCTGGGAGTGAACGGGAGAGCCGACAGCGTGCGCTCCTACCTGCTGCTGTATTAACACCCATGTGCTGCTTTGCCCCAGTTTCCTCCCAAAACATGAGAGGCTGGACCAGGTGTGTGCCAGGGCTTCAGCCCCAAGTCACATTTTATCAGAAACTACTTGCTTATATGTTTTTTTTTTTTTCCCAGTTGATAAGGAGAGACACCAGTAGACACCTGCTTCTAGGTACAAGAGGGACACTCTTAAATGCTATATTTTGTCAGGGCAGCAAGATGATAGAACTTTAGCCAAATTTTTACTTCTAAAGGAATGCTGAGCCATGCTGAATTTGGCACCTGATTGAAAGACTAAGTTACAATTTACTGCCTGAGTGAAGATTAATTTTCTCTTCCCTTATGGCCACACAACCCTTGCATGTGCCTGTGGAGCCCGAGGCGTGAGCCAGCATGAGACCCTGCCCCACAGGCAGCGTCTGAGCTGAATGCGGTGCTCTGCACCCAGCAAAGCAGCTGCACGGGGGCACAACCATAGCTAAAGACAGCCAGAAGTATGATAACATTTTGTGGCACTGAATGCTATTGCGGCATCAGAACTGAAAATAGGAGCTCAGTGTTCGTCCCCACTGCCCACGCTCTTTCACTGATGTTTTTACTGGCACAAATACATTGATGTTCTTCGAGCTGCTGCTGAGGCTCTTGTCAGCATTTTTGCACTCATGACATATTAGTAAATAACATACAAAATGTTCTTCTCTCCTTATATAAGCTGTGTAGCTGTGACAGCATAGATTATGCTTAATTACACATACAAAAGATCTTTTCATTAAGACAACATCTGAAGCATCCTTGCCTCCTGTGGCTGTAGTGTTCCAACAAGGGACCATCTCTCTTCCATCTATAAAAACTTCGTGGGCTGTTTTCTTTAATCACGTACCATTGGTTTAACTGAAAACAGAATTTAATCCAGTAGGCTGAAGCTGACGTTTCTCCACAGAGTTAGGTAAGCTGGCTCACTAATCGCCAGTGTTGCTTCTAGCTCTGCACTGCTGCAGCTCCCACAGCACAGCACAGGGTCTCCTGAAGCCTGATGAGTGCAGGTGACACCAAAGTGGCCACCACCCTGGAGAGTTTCAAATCTCATTATAAGGCTACAGGCAAGGGATGAGGTCAACAGAGGAGGTGGCTCAAGGAAACGCTCACACGAGATGGGTCATCACCACAAGTCAGCTGAGGTCCCTGCTCCTTCCAACTCCCATCTCAGCATCCCCAGGAGAGCGAGTACCTTCCTCTGGGATAATCCCACACTTACTGCCATTTCAGAAGTCAGTAAACACAACCTTTTCACAGCAGCAATATTTGCTTTTTTCCCATCAGCTTCCCAAGGGAAGATGCATGAACCTACTGTTTTCACCTCTGACACAAACGAAGGAGAGGGCAATTGAGCACCAGTTCAAACACAATTTTTCAAAGCTAGATGCTAAAAAGTTAACTGACTAGGTGGGAAGCCATCAACAGAAATAATGAGGAGAAAGAAACGGGAAGAAGGAAGTGATGACATACTGTCTGAATTCTGAAAAATAATTAAGGTAATTATGCTTCATCAAAAATACATACAATTTCTTCATGAGCTGTCAGACACTATGGAAAGCTGATGACGTGTGCTCATAGGTGTCAACAGGCATCTTATTTTGACATGGAATTCACTGAATTGATTGCCTCATATTGAGCCAGGAAATAAAATTCTGTCTTTTCTTTGCTGTTGGCTCCAGTTTGGCTGGAGCCATGTGGACTCTGCTCTCAGTAGCACTGAACAAGGTCTGCTGGAGAGCAGCCAGACTTGGTCTGAATTTCTGTTAGGTGCAGAAACTGGGATCCCAATGCATGCCAGCTGCAACTGGAAGGCATACAAAAAAAGAGGCATGCTTTTGCTGAAGGGCATCACACTGCAACACGCATGATCCTAGAGAACAACTCGAGATCATGTTCACGGTTTCAGAGCTCTTCCTCCCTTCCACCAAGGGATGCATGAGAAAATCTGTATGTACTGCTAGTAAGAAGAGCAGGCTAGGACACCAAAAGAAAAAAAAAATAAAGGAAAGAGAAATCGCTTTTCAACAGAAAAAGATTAATATACAATAAAAAATTAAACCCACAAAAAATAAAAAAACTCCATATATGATGTCAAAGTTAATCACTTCAATACTGCTGCTTGCTTCACCATCCAGAACTCAGTAGTTCATACAACCACACACTGAATTTACCACTTAAAAAGGATAAAATGAAGAGATATATCACATGGTCTTTTTACGAAACAATGTTGATCCGTGGCAGGTGGGCTGAGGGGACAGAAGATGGAGGTGTAATTTCTCAGGAGATGTTTGCCGTTGCCAGAATGGTGCTACCACCTTACACTGTGAAATGTATGGAAAAATCTCAGTTCATTGCCACTGCTAAAACCCTTGCACATCTGACACCGACCGGAGGAGCAGAGCATGAGGAAGAGCATAGTGCAGAGAAATGAGTCTTCTGCAGCCACATCTGCCCATGTGCCAGGGAAAAGCCATGTTACAGCAGTGGTGTGGCAAAGCTGTTTCAGACATCAACTTAAGATCAGAGCTTCCCAGCCCGCTAGTCTGTTGTGGCACTTCAGTACTGAAAATTAAACGTATTAAAATTCAGAAGTGAAAAGAAATCCTACATGTGTGCCTTGGGTATACTCAGGAGTAATAATATTTCATCTAGCAAACTGATTACAACGCGCAAAGAGAGTGCTTCTGCGAACCAATCACTTGTGCCCGCAGCGCTGGGAAATACAGCTGAAGTCAAGTTAAACATTAACCAACTTCGGCAATCTTCAGCCAGCTGAGGAACAATGAAATCAAGGGAGCTGAGACATAAACATCTTTAATCTACTGGTAGCAACTCAAGCTCAGTTCCTCTGGATTTCACGGCAGATTTCCTCTCTCTTGCTATTTAACAGGCATCCTTGATCAAACTCACTCATTTAAGGTCTGCTGTGCATATTATCGCCTGCTCTGTAACCCTGCCACCACACTGAACCTGGTGCTGGAGCAGCAAACGTAGGAATTTAAATAAAGGTATGTGAAAAGAATATGAGATACCAACTATTAAAACCATGAAGCTGAGGGTCCATCCTGTTGGCTTTATAGGATAGCACATTTCTCCGAGCTTCCTTTTAGGTTCCTGTGATTCACCGCAAACAATGTTGAGCCATGTGTCCTTGTTACCTGTACGCATTATGCATCACTAAAACGACCTCTTGCCATCTGTTTTAATTAAGGAACTCATATATAGATTTGGCTGCCTTGCCCAGTAAAATAGTTTCGGAAAGAGAATTTTATAGTCTGATAATGGACCAGATCTCCAGCTGGCTTTAATTCATATACTTCCAGTAGCATCACTGGCAGTGTGTTGATTTACAGCAGCCAGAGTCAGGCAGGTAACATTGCAATAGTAAATTCAAAATGTTATTCATCTCAGCAAACTTTTTAAATTGCAATGCTACTGAGTGATACTAGCAGCAGATTACAAAATATTCAACTCTTGTTTACGTTGAAACTCAGGATTTAAGTGAGACATTTGTGCAGCTCAAGCAAATAATTTGGCTCTATTTACTCGACACAGAATGTGCAGATGATGGCTCCCATACATCAAATATACCTTCGCATTTTGCATGCATGTAAGAGATGTGTCAATCACAGCTTTCTGGTAGCTTAGGGAAGGGCTTTTTGAGGGTGTTCTGGTAGCAGTAGAAGTATTCCTGAAGTTAAAACCAATAAAACCGAACAGCTTAATATTTGACAGCCTTATAGATAATTGCAAGCTCCTCTACCTCAATCAAAAAGCTATCACTTCAGCCAAGAGGGGATAATGCAGCTTGCTTTCCATATCAGCTACATCACTAGTGCCACCTACAGCCTCCAATTCAGGGAAACCACCCAGACTAGCAGCTGGCTCAGGTGAGCACACGTTTCTAGACCACTTTTATTAGCATCCAACCAGTCAACAAGACATTTTAATAGAGAAAATATATATTTGTGCAACATAAGGACTAAACTTTCCATTTGGAACATACAATTTAGGCACATAGCTCAAAAAATAGATGATTCTGGCAATTGCCAATGGCACATTTGGAAATCAGAAAACACATACAGATGTCAGCCCTGACAGATGAACGGCTTTTATTTGTTGCATCTATTTTGTTTCAGAGAACTTAACACTGAGAGCTGGAGTCCACCACTGGGCAAGTTTTTTAATTGGTACAATTTTTCCTTCTCCTGCTTCTTGAGCTAATTCTGTGCATCAGGACAGAGGATGGATCAGTGAAGTGGAAGGGCTGAGCTGACTTGCAGGTATGATCCACAGCTAACAGCTCCTCCGTCAGGTATCTACAGCTGCTGGCTCCTCCAGCTTTGGTATGGCTTGGGACACCGTATACCTACAATTCAGAAGTGCCACACTGATGATCTAGCCTTTGGCATATAAGCTCACAGAAAACACATTTATTACAGCCTGGCTAATAACATACCACTGGGACTGGTTCCCACAACTCTGTAAGAATTAACCTTCAATGAGGGTTTGTCATTTCCAAGATTATTTCTTGTTTCGGCTGCTACATTTTCTGCAGCGTTCACAATGCAATCTGCAAACATTTCTGTCTTCTCTGTGTCATTTTTACAAGGATCCCAGGGGGAACATCATGTCACCTCTTCTCTGTGGATTTGATGCAGTGTCCATTCCCAGTCACTGCACACCTCCTGGGGGCTTTGATGGATATTCCCCTGAAAGATTGACTGCAGCTATAAATCTTGGCAAGGTGAAGAGAAATGGATTTGTCTGTGCAGCTCTATGTCTTGGCAAACACAGATTATCAAAAATAGAAATTTTGCTCGTCTTAAAACACACATGAACAAGAGCTTGTAGACAGGTTCATGTTGATTCTTAGATGCTCAAGGAATTGATTTATTTCTTTTAATAAATAATACTTCTGTGCCTCATATCTAACCACTTTCTTTAGAAAGGACCATTTCTTATTTACCTTTCCCTGACTGTGTCTCTTCCTTTTGGCATCTCAAAGGAATGGCCTCAAAATATGCTAGAAAAGAGCTTCCTTTCACCCTCACTTTTTAAATACAGGATACTGCTGAATTAGCTCAGGCTTTTACAAGCCAATGACCTTCTGGTTTGTTATCTTCTCCTCTCATTCACTTTTTCACATTCCCTTTGTGGTTCCTCCGTTTCAGGCAGACATGCTTTCTGAGCTAATATCATGGCTGGGCAACTTGAAATAAGGAACTGCTTCAGCTGAATGAAACTTAGATTACTAGTTTTCTCCTTCTGCTCCCACAGCAAGAGCAATGCACAAACACACGGCCCAGCCCTGCTCCCCTGAAAGCCCTCTACTAGTGACACCCTGTCACTTCTGTGCATGATACCTGAGGATGGCTTTGAGGTCCTTCTCTGAATTACTTTAAAATTAGGGGAAATTTCACATCATCTATCTCTTTCTCTCCCTCTACTTTCTTCCTAAGTGGTAGAGATAAAACTTCTCCCTGCCTTTGTTAGAACAATCGCTCATTATGAATGATTCCTGTCAGCCTGCTTGCCTATTTCTTAGTGCTCTGCTGTCAGCTCAAGGCTGTCTGCTCCTCCCTCCAGAGACAGCTCTCAGGACATTGCCTCCTTGGGTTTTCCTCTGAATCTTATCACCCAAAGTGGAATTTGAGCCTGATACTCTTTGCCCTAGGTCATGTAAGCTGTCCTTCCCCTGTACCAGGCACTACCAACCCATGGGACTGTTGCCGCAGCTGTGCCCCAGGTCTCAGAATAGCATCCAGCAGACATGGTGCCAAAGCGGTAGGAAGCAGCTGGATCCCTCCAAGGCACGCCATCCCTGCCAGGACACTGTGGGGTTGAAGCTAGGAAGCAGCAAGACACAGATGGTTTCCAAACACCTGGAGACTACAGCAGACTTCTCCATGGGCAGGATGAGTTTTCCAGGATGAAAAAGCCAGAGGTCCCCTCAAAGCCATCTCTGTCAGTAGAGATGTGGGGTAAGGTTTCAAAGTCTGTCCTTTTCCCATCCCCTTGGCATTTACAGCACCATTTACTGGCTGGAACCTGCATGGGTAATGAAGATCCATCACGTACCCTTATGGTTTTGTCCACCTTAGTGTGGGACTTGCATGACATTCATTTATTATCAGAAGGAGCAATGCTTTCCAAAGGCTTTTAAAAGATCCTCTCTTCGGTGTGTTTTTGCTTTCTATGCACAGACACACATTTTACAGGGTCCTTAGGAGAAGTGGCATGAAATCTGGCAAGATCTACACATTGAGAGAGCAAGCTAGGTGATTTTTCCTTGTTGAGGCTATCTTCAACACCATACTGCAATCCAAACCCGGTCTTACATAGACAGTGATGGGCAGAGAGACCTTGACCTCCTGAACTCAGTACTGCCTGTTTGACTTTCTTGTACAGCAACCCATATGTGTCCAAACCTCGCCTTGAAAAGTGTCAAAACCTTTCAAACTTTCCTTAGTCAAATCACTAAAAATGGCCATGGCAGTGATCTACGTTGCACAGTGGCGTCTGGTAAACAGCAATGGAGCTATTATGCTGTCAAGCTGAAAAATAGTGTCAAAGTCACAAGTATATCTAACTGTAAAACCAGCTCATGTGATTAGCACTGAATGTTTGGTTAGCTGAGCCCATTATGTGCCAGAATGAGACTTTTTTTCTTTCCAATAAATACTGCAGCACTGCCCTAAGAACATCTCTGGGAACATCTGCTCCTCATGGGTAGCCCTCCGAGCTATAATTCCTTGAAAGGCTCTGAGGCGAAGAGCAAATGACAGAAAGCTATTTGCAATTTTCTAATTTTAGCACAGAATTTTTTCTACTGTACCAGCTCCAAGCTTCCAAGGCAAGGAAGTTCTTCGCCTCTTCTGAGCATGTACTGCTTGGCAATAGACAACCTGGTGACCCACTTATTCTCATTGGGTTTGTATTCTCTACACTTCTCTTCAACGCAACTTTGGTGGTTTCCTGTATAAGTCTTCTAAATAAGAAAAAATTGCAAAATAGTGTGTATAGGCTGCACACATTATTTTGTATTTTTTTTTAATTTCAGCAGGTCCCCAAAACAAGTACCAAGTAGCACCCCAGTTTGCTCCCAATTCAAGATCAGTCTGGCTTAACCTGAAACTCGGATATATTTCCCAGTTCTTCACATACCTAGAAATGGGACCAAAAAAAAACAAAAGACAGACTTGCCACAATTAGAGACTGGTTTGGGATTCAAAATCAAACAAATGCAAACTTGGGAGAACTGGGCAACTGGTCTGTTCTTGAAACCTGGGCTTGGGATTTGGCAAGAGATGTACTTGCATCTGTGCCAGCTCCAGAAGCTCCTCCAACAGCCCTGTGCTTGGACTGGCTGGCTGGCCAATAAGATCTGCCGTAGTCTCCTGTCTTAAGGGTTGACTCTCCCAGCTTAAAGAGTATGAACAGAATAATGTGAGGCACATAGAGAGCTGAAACGGGGCTCCTGGCTGTTGCTAAAATACCAAATTAACATTGCACATTACAGCTGACCCAGGGACATGGTGATCCTACAGTGGCAGAGAGACACAATGCTGATGGATACTGTCTGTAAGGGAGCAGTAAATTTGTGTGCAAAGCCACGAGAGAACCCTGATTAAAACCCCTGCATGCATATATATGAACTCCCAATCATCAGTGGGTGTTCAAAGCATAACTTAGTGTGAGGCAGCACTTGGAGAGGGAAATGGAAAGAGGGGTAAATATGACATGCTCTGACTTTGCACCAGGGAAATGTCTTTTCCGTTCTTCTGTCCTCCTAGTAATTAAAACAATTCTGGGTACTGGGCTGATGCCTGTCTTCCCTTACGCCTTCTTTTGCCTCTCCTGCTTGTTGAGAAGGTTCAAAATACCTCAGGCTGCTCCTTCATTTATTGTAGACCAAGATGTTTCTCTCTCACTAATCAGGGCAAGAGCCAGACTGATTGCTCCTCTTTCAAACTGCCTTCCTCCACCACCACCAGCAAGTTTGCTAGGAAAACTCTTGCTGTCCCCTGAGTATTCGTTCACCACTCAGCTGCTCCTAAAAGATTTTGTGCTGGTAACGATTTTGTAAATTGTAACGATTAGTTCAAATCCCATCATGGCCCATTAATGGTGACTCTAATAGATGTTGGCAGATTCAGTGAGAAAACCAAATATATTCAGATTTAGAGCAGAAGGCTCTCGGGCTTGCTGAGAAATGTTTGTTCCCTTGCAGTTTCAGGAGACTTGTGCGGTGAAGAAGAGAAAGTTCACGGCAGAGCAGAGCTAACACAGTCCGTAACTGACAGGTCACAACATTGATTTTAATATGATAATCGCTATGACTATTTGCGATTAAAAAAAAAGTTTCATTCAGCTGTCTTGGGTCTTATTTATACGTGCAAAGGCTTCCCATCCTGACCTGCCACTGGTTAGCTTTTACCAGGATTTAACTGTGCCCAGGGGTGCAGGGCTCAGGAGAATCAGACAGACGGGGTGTGTGTGTCTCCACTCGTTTTGGGATCTCAAAGCACTTCACAGTCAATGTAGCTCAGGGTGGAAATCCATAAAAAGCGATAGAGCCGATGCATATCAATGCAGAAAACAAGTAGTGCAAAAGCAAATATCTGGAGACGATGAGATCTGCGGAGGACTGTGTATGCCTCTGCGGCAGCAGGCACCGAGCTGCAGGGCTAGACACCTCTCTGGTCTGGGGCTACACACAGCCTATGTAGGGGACCAGCGGCAACTCTTAGGACCAAGCAGCCACAGCTGGCAGACTTCTCCCTTCCACTATTAGCCCCTGTTCTGGCTGTTTGAGTTATACCACTCTTCATTTTAGTGACCTCATGTTAATGCGAGAGATGTTTAAGGAAATTAAAGATGCTGGACAAGAGTAACCATTTAAAAATTAGTAACTATATCTAATTTAAAATAGCGTTTGGATTTCAATTAGCTGAAATTAAGAATACTCATTTCCACTGGAACAGCATGTAATAGAAATGCCAAAAGTATGTGCATTATACAAATAAATAGATCTGGAAATTCCGAACAGGGAAGAGCACTTTCACATCCCCCTCGGAGCCATCACAAACACTACATCAATAAGCCACATATGAAGCACGTCCCCAGATACGTTAAACTAAAAAATTGTAAAAAACTACTGAAAGGTGTATTCTCACAATTATTTTTAACACTTTAAAATTACACATTACCATGAGGTATTGTGTTTTATCAATTGCATATTGAAAGAACCCTTAAAGGAATACACGAAACAATTACAGCCCTTCTCCTTCTCTCCTCGTTGCAGATGACTTGTTAAAAGGTGTCATCATCATGTCCCCCAAAGGCTAATAATACATTGCAAATCTTCACATCAGTGATTTTTAGGTGCTGGTCTCTTCCAGTTACTTTGCGTTGTCTCACAGGAGCATAAAGCCAAGAAATTAAGTTGTTTTCCCAGAACATTTATTGCACACCACTCTGTTAACGGATGTAAGGCTTAACTACAGACTTTGTGGGGCTGTGCTATCTTTAAATCAAGGTGAGGCTGTACCACTCTCAAAAACTTAACATAGATAAATCTTAAATGCAACGGCATAATCAACACAGCACGAATCCTGTGCCGTTCCTATGAACTGAGGCTCTTTTTCGTATTGCTGGAAATTTTGTCCTGCTGAAGTGAGGAATATTTATGATTCTTCCTCCAAGTGCAAATCAAAAGCTATAAAGAGCTGCTTGCTAACCCTGAATTTCAGCTGTCCCAAAATATGTGGAAGGGGGGTTTGTAGCTGCAGTTCCACATGATTTTTAAACCCAAAAGAGCTGAGCTTGGAAAGCAGTAAATCTAAATTAGACATATTAATATTGGAAAATAAAAGGGTTTTCCTGACACAAGCAGAAATCCTTCTCCAGCTACTGTGTTTCAGATTCATAGATTTTTCAAGGCCAGAAGGGAGGATGTGGCCAACTGGTTGGAAAAATGCTGTTATTTATTCTGGAAAAAAATGTGTAAAAATCAGATGCTAAGTCAGCAGGACTTGGGCATCATTAGAAATTTTTTTCTGCAGAGGTAAAGTAAGAGCAGCTGCAGGTGATCCTGACTATGTCCAGCGCTGGTCTAGTTACCAGCTACACCCTGGACATGGAGAAGAATCGCAGCAGCTCAGTCTATGTGTACCCCTAACTCAGGATTTGCAAATAATAGGTAACTTATGTAGCCCAGGGTTCTGCCACCTCAAAAAACGCAGTGGGGCCAACAAATTCTTTTTAAACCCAAAGGCTGTAGTACTCTCAGGGGGACCCAGACACAAACCTCAAAACCACAAGCTTACGCAGACTCTCCAGCTGGCATTTTCCCTACAGCATAATAAACGGGGATTGCTTTTCCTGCCCACAAGAGAGGCTTCAACAAGAGAAATTAACTGTACCTCAGCAGCAAGCTGAGGAGCCAGCTGAACCCAGCGCTCAGGCTGGAGCTCTCACCTCTACTCTGGTACCTTGGGGCAGATCCTGATGCTACCAAACGTACACCTGGCTAAGACTGCAGAGATATTACCTTCTGGCATGATTTCTACAACTTTAAATGCTGTTGAAAACCTAAGTAGTTTGGAAACAAATGGACTGTGTGAAACTGAAAAGGAAGGCAGAATTCACTGTCCTGAATTATGGATGGATAATCGGCCACAAAATAGCATTGTCTGCAGCTGCACTGGAAGCATGTCTGATCACTCCCTCTCTTCCAAAATATAAAAGCCAGGTCCTGTTCAGGTTAGAGGGATCATTAGAAATACCAAATATACCTGTATTATTCTGCACTAAAAAGCACATTTTTTTCTCTGTGATTTGCAACTATTACAAAACTGATTTTCCTGTTCTAGCATCTCACAGGGACTTTGCACCAACCCTGTGAGTGACAACACTGTGCATTGTGTAAGACTAGAAAAATCAGGATTCTAATCGGCTACCTTACACCCCCACACATATATTTGGCAGAAGAAAATTCTCATTCCTGCCTTTCATATGGAGAAGTCCTGCCTGTGGAATCATAATAATATTATTTGCATGATAATGATGCAAATGCCTCTTGCACAGAGGAAAGGTGTAAAAGGCTTTACTCAGGAAATTCCTACCAAGCCATCCTGCCTTTCTGAAATGAGGATGCTGGACTGCAAAATGCAAGGGACTCACTAAGGGTCTGGAAACCCTCTAGCAACCTTGTTCTTCTACATGTACTTTCAACAGCTGTGGCTGTGATTGATTGGTCCTAAAAAACTGTTGCCCATTACAAAAGAAAGTGCCCCATGTCATCGCTAAACCAGTGAGATCACCTGGGAAGTCATCTGTCTTCTCATCTGAAAACAACTGGTCATTCATCACCACATTTGGTGATACGTGCTGTTTAAGGGATATAGTCAGAACACCAGAGGGACAGACGGCATTGTCCCCGAGATGCCTATCTAAGGCATCTACATCTCATCTTGAGAATACTAGACACTTTTAGCTTCCCTCTTGATGAAAGGCTACATCCTCCATTGTTATTTTAAAAGCCATTTGCCACCATATGAATCACAAGACTGAGACAGGGAAGTCCTCAAGTCTACCCCCACTTTTGCTGACAATATGTATTTTTGGGCAGGTTCATTAAGTGCTTTATCTGAGTTTCCATATTCTTGCAACACTCAGCCCTGTTCTGCACATGTAATGTAGACTGATTATTTGTACAGGGACATGCAGTGCTTAATGTCACCTTCCTGACTTCAGCTGAGAACTTCTTACATGGTAATAGCTGCACTGGATTGGACCAAAGATCCTTCTGGTAGCGGTTGGTGACTAGTGCTTTAGGGGATAGAATAAGAACCAGGAGCATGTACAGCAATACTTCCACCAAAACACCAGCTCTGTGGCTCCTGACCGTGTCTGTATGGGAACACCTCCGTGCATTAACAGGCCCTGGCAGACCTCTCTTCCCTGAATGAGATAATTTCCTCTTGAAGCCATTTGAATGGTGGGTCTCCGGTGGCCGGCAGCAATGAGTTCTGCAACTGAATTACAAACCATATGAAGTAATACTTCATTATTTTCATTTTAAACCTGCCACCCAGCAATTTCGTGGGGTGCCTCATAACACTGCTGTACAAGGATCAGCACTAAACCTTCCCCGTCTTACTGACCTCTATCTCATTTCACTCCGGCCGTCTCCTCCTCGTGCTGAGAAGCTGTAGCCTGTTTAATCTCTCCTGGCTGGGACACTGTTACCTATCTTTGATGATTCAGCTGCCCTTCTCCGTACCTTTTCTAGCTTTATTATTATGCTACTGACAATATTTTAAGTTGTAGTGGAACTTGGAAAATCAAGTATTGGGAAACAGCCTTTCCCTTTGAAAGGACATTTAAAACTGAGTAGCACCATCTGGAGTTAATCACCTTCTGCTTCTAATAAACTATGCGAAGGAAAAGTTGCTTGAAAAATGGATGGGTTTTGACAACCCAGGCACAGTATCAGCTGCACCTGATGTCTTGTGCTTGGATTCCCACATTGCCTTCACACCAGCGGAGGCAGGAGTTCTGAGCTGCAGTTCCTGCAGGCTCCCTCTCTGCCCAATGTTATGGTTAGGCATCTGGCTCATCAAATCACTCGCAATTTAGTAGCGGGGCAGTTGGGAGTCTGTCAGTGACTTCACCTTCTCTTTGCTTACAGATGAGGTTTATTAGAATCTGAAAAACAAATGCACTAACCAGGACTGCAATAGCAATTGGGCAGACTTCTACTCAAAACAGGATTAGTTACTTCTCCCTTCCCCTTCCCTCAGTGACACTGGTCCACCCAGCTTGGTTGCACAAATCTCCAGATTTCCCATGCTTCACTCCTGCTTTTTTTGCTTTGCAGGGATGAGGCAGTGCTGTCAAACCAGGCTCAGCTGCAGACAGCAAAACGCAACACTTGTCTGAGCCCCATGAAGATGCAGTAAACAGGAATTAGTTGCAATAGCCATGGAGAAGACTGGCACTGGATAAAACTCTTGCTTTCTCTCTTCTTCTTGTAGTCTTCAATAAAAACACAAAAGACTTTGGAGGCTTTCAGAGTCTTCAATGATTGAAGGACACAGAGGCTGCAGTTCCTGCCGTGGCACCAGGGCAGTGCCACTTGCAAGGCTGCTGCTTAGGCTGCTCCTGGCACGAGATGCAGGGCAAGACCATGCTGCAGTGGGGCTGCTGGACCACCCCAGTGCTGACCCACTGGAAAGGAGGCAGCAGGAGATGCCGAGGCCCTGCTCATGTTTTGGAGACCCTCCTTCCTTCAGCTTTTTGAGGGAGGTGGCTTGCACCTTGCAGCACTGAGCTCTGTGGAGACATTGGTATGAAGTCCGTAGGGTGAAGAGGGTTGGCTCACGACCTCTCCCACCATGTTTCATAGTCAACTTGCACAGATGTAAAAGGCTAATCAGCACCAAACTATTTTTCTCTCTAATGCTAGGGCTGGGTTTATTTCTGTCATGACATGCTGTTTGTAAAATGTGCTGTGCTACAAGTGTGTTGGTAGCAGATTGCTGGAGCTTTGAATGGCACAACACTTTATAAAAGACAAGCCAATAACATACAAATGGCAGAGCAATTTTCTTGCTAAAAAGAAGGGTTGATTTTACTTACCAGCGCAAAGAAAACTGATGTTGTCACTTACAAATACGTCCCTCTTTTCATTTCAAATCTCTGGGAATGGCAAAGAGAGAAAAGCTGGAGATTGCAAGATAAGGCCCTGGTGATCAAAGTGGAAAAATATAGTCATCCCTGATGCATGAGAGCATGATGAGGATAGTCTGTGTGCTTCCAAGTATTTAGAATCCAATGAGGCTTGGTGTTTTATCCATCATAAGGAAGGACTGGCCACTGTTTTTCATGTTAAACAGTTGCTGTGCTGCACAGTGAGTGTGAGAGATGAGACAGAAACTACAACTGAGATTTCCTTTGCTTTTAGCTATGCATGCCAGGTTCCACTGTAGGCAAAGGTGATGGTTATTTAATTATTAGTATTCACTGTTAGTAACTGGAACTGTATATAACTCTTCTGTAGGCCAATCTCACGGTCACAATTGCAGACACTTAACGCAGGAATGACAACTGCAGAGAGAGTAACACTCCTCCTAGTCCTCATTTTGTGGTTTGCAACAGTGGTTAGACCTTAAATGGGTCCTTCAGGCTCCACTATGGATATGCAGTAAGGGGCAGCCCCCAAGGAGATTTTATAAAAAAAAAAAACAAGCCCACGATATTATCACCTTCGACCTACAATCTATGCAGCCTCACCAGCCAGGAAAGTGTGAACTGCCCTGGCCTGGAGGCTCCAGGCCAGCACCTTGCCTTCTCCTCCCCAACCCTTCACCTAAGGACGATGGGTGAATATGATGTTTTTTCCCTATTTGATGGCCAGTTAAACAGGAGCAAATGCTTCTCCATTAAGAAGTGTTGACTGCTGTTTGATAAATCAGCATACACAGCGTACACTAAGACTAGTCACTAGACTAAACCAGGTCCATTTCCCCACCAGAACAAACTTTACTATACTTCTAAACAGAGTGTTAACCATAGTTAGTCTTTGGCTGGCTATCACAGAAGCAGCAAAGCTTAAAAACTGTACTAGAGGAGATCCACAGGGTGTGAAATACACTGTATTTTGGTTAATTAGTTAATGTTTCTAAAGCATTTTCTGGGGGAAAAAAGTGCCAAGTACGATCATTATTATCAACAGTTTTTTTCTTTCTTCAAGTCCTTGCCAACAATGCTTTCAGTTTTGTTTTCAGGGCTAAATTAAGCACTTTTGTAGTTGTGTTAGGCAAACACAAGCACAGTCAAGCCACCTTGCTTTTCAGCTCAATTCTTCCAGGTTTGGTTTTATTTTATCTGGGCTTTGTTTAAAAGAGCAGTTGAAGCCCTCTTCTCAGCTAATGACCTTTCCCTGGATTACCCACATTTAAGACAGTGGAAAGAAGTGACTGAGAAAGACATTTAATTAATGGGACTTGGAACAATATGCAAGACTGAGAACAAAGCTGGAATCACAAGAATAAGCACAAACCTAGACATCATGCAAAGAGGGATGAAGTATAGAATAAAATTGCTAAAGATAAACTTGGTCTCTTTCCTAGAGAAGACACGGACTTCTTCTGAAACATGATGCACAACACCTCATCTTTATGTGTTTGATGAAGAGCTTCATGAAAAAATATTGGTTAAGGTAGAGAAGAGAAGGCTCAGCATGAGACTAGTTATTAAAGAGAGGACCCACTTAAAGAGTAAATGTTAACACACCAGGCTAAAGAGGAACTTTCGGGCTGGAGAAAAGATCTGCTGAAGTTTCTTATGGCTCAAGCTTAGAAGTATTTATTTCCTATTTTGTTTTTATGCAATATTGTGGCTCAAAAAAAAAAAAAGCTAATGAGGAAGAAATTGCTTCAGTGCCTGACAAGAATCAGAACATGCTACAGGAAGAAACAGACAATTTTGAGAAAAATGGTCTAAGAAATTAGCTTAATTGTACAGTGTAGCCCAAAGAGGAAGGTAATACACTTAGGAACTGCTAACAAAATTTTCTGCTTTAATTAAGATTATCATCAGCTGGAACTCATGAAAAAGAGAAAGACATGACCATTTTGAAAGCATCAATGAGCAAGCGTAAGCTACCTTTGTGAAGTTTCTTTTAAGTATATTTCTAGCCTTCAAATTGCTTAGAATGTATGAGAATGTGACTCTCTGAGCCTTATAAATCAGAATAACTTTTTTTTTAGATCTTATTATCTTTTTGGTGTTTCATTCAGTGTCACAACCTTTATACATTGGTTGGGTACTTAATACATCCTTCCCTTTGTGAACTTGAATTTGGAAATTGAGATAAATATACTGTTAAGCAACTGAAGGGAGAAAATTAAGAAAAATGCAAAAAGCAGGGGAAAGGGGGGAAACAAAGAAGAAAAGAGAGTAGTCAGCAGTCTGCATTTTCACTCCACATATGTGAATCACATAAGAGTGATTCAAAAAAGTGAATGGCTCAAAAGGGCAGGGCACCGCATTGTAATATTGCCTTCCTCTGAGCTCTGAATGTAAAACGCTCTTGGTTGCTATGAGCTTGGAGGGTTAAGAGTGCTCCTTTGAGTTTTGAATTTTGCTTACAGAAGGGATTTGAGCCTATTTATTACATTCCTTGTTCTGAGTGTTGTAAAAAAGCAGTACTTGATGTTCTGGTAACTAAAATGCACTAGAAATTATTTTTAAAGCTGACTCCACAGACAGTCAAAGGGCTATCCAAGTCACAATAAATATGAAGTAATAGAACTGAAGAGCCTGGTATTCCTCTGTCAGATCAGTTCTCCAGCTTGGTAAGGGTCCTTCATCTGTTTTTCCTGTGTTTGTGTGAAAGGCAAGCTGGGTGCTTTTGGCTGGATGGGATCAGTGATACTGGACTAGCAGCAGTCACAAGAGGTGGCAGCAGCCCATTCTGTGTGACTCAGAAGAGTTGGGGTGAGAGGCAGATGAGACTCTTTTTGGAGTGGCATTTCACGACTCTGGGCTGAAGAACCCAGACCCAGTTCAGACTCAGCAAACATAGCCCTCCTCCCATAAGAAAGCTATGGTCAGACTGCCATTCCTTGCACATCACTGGGTATTCATCCTACACTAACAGAGGATACTGCAGTAGCAAACAAAAACAGCCAGAAAGCTAATCGATAGGAAGAAATTTTATCTGCATTTACTGTGAGGATTGTTTGGGCTCCCATAAAGCACGAGGTTTCTCTACATCTCTGACAGATAGTTATCAAGCTGTCTTATGCACAGTCAACACCACCACAGAAGCAAACACACACGATTTAAGAGCCCTTTATATTTGGCTCATAACTTTATTTTTGGAACAAAATTAGAACTTTGTCAGCCTGAAGACAGCACAATAAAAACAAGATCATTACTCTTTCCCTGCTTGGTGAAAGCTTTATGGCTCAAACAGCATTTCTAATCCTTTATGTCCTGTCTCTATGATGCATCTAATGAATAATCTCCCTTTCTCCTCTATAATTCACTTGACAGCAAAATAATGTCTTTTAAAAATCACCCAATTTTTTAAGCGGTATCTTATCTCCCCCATTCCCATCCTAATTTTGCAGTTAATGCCTCTTCTCCGTTTCCTTACCTTTTCCCCCCGCCCCAAATGCCCCCTTGCCCCCTCAACACTGCCAATCAGCCATCTCTCTGTCTCCACAAAGCACTTTTGCTGGCAGCCTTGCTCCTTGCTCCAGCTTTTGCTCCTGTGGCAGGACATGCCTTCTCCAGAAATGTTGTTCATGGACAGAGACCTGCAGCCTAATCACATCAAGAAAAAAATAAAATTAATTGTCGTTCTTCTTCTGCAGCCCAGGTGTTCAGCAGAACTGAATACCTGCAGAGGATAGTGGCCAGGAGTGAAGACTAGTGCTAGAAGTTTAAAACCAGGATATTCAAGTCTGCTCAGAGAACTGATAGTTTTCTTCTACTAAAGGTACAAGAGTAACTAGAAAAAGGGGAATATGCTTGTGTTTTTGCGGGCCAGCTGAAGAAAGAACGATTTCCATGAAGATGGCTTTTAATCAGTCACTTGGCAAAGTGTCCCAAGGGCAAGCAAGATTTATTACCTTCACCTTGAGGCTGATACATAGCTAGTATTAGTTACCTACAGCATGCAGATTTGTAACAATTGGTTTAAAAGATTTATATGACCCACTTCGTATTATCTCCACTACTGAGCTAAAGATCAGAAAGAAAATTCCAAAAACAAGTAAAGACTGAAATATATTGGGTAGGCAGGGATGTCCTAAATTCATTGAAATAGAGAGAGAAATTACAGCAAGCTGTATCAAAAGCAGCTTCACATACAGGGGAGAAGCAATCTTGACCACAAATTGTCCACACAAGGCTATACACACATCAGCTTGGCAGGTTAATAGCAGTATAAGAGGGAACATGATAACTACTTGCAAATAATTCTAAACTGTCTAAGAGGTAAATTTTAAACATGCAGAATTATTTAGGGTAGCTTTGGGTAAGAAAGGAGAGAAGGTAAAAAATAGAGACAAAGGGATCAACTTTAGAAAGGAAACCTTTGGCTATTGAGAAGATTTATTGACATTGAAACACGGAGGTCTGAGGCCTCATTCAGTTTCAAATACATTGAAATGAGCAGATACAGAGCAATTTCAAGCCCAAGCATCACATGCCATTTGCAGATGGAGTAAGGTATCCACTGGGAGTGGAGCTGCAAAGGGTCATGGCTCTGGGACTGTGGATGAAGGGTTACAGCTGACCCTTACCGTCTGTGTAACATAGCTTTAGTTGCACTAAACGGTACATTTTTAATGTCTTAAATTAATTTTTTAAATTTATATTTCCTCTCTATCTGGAGAGGCAGTTTCTCACTACAACAAATTCAAATAATAGCTTTCACACAGACTCCTGACAGCACCGAGCCTTTTCTCAAGTGCATGCGATTTCCAAGGCAAGCACAGGTTCAGCTCTCTGCAGGTCCTTGGCAAGAGTTCAGTGGCCCATCATACCCATCACAGCAGCAAGAGCTCAGTGGCCCATCATACCCGTCACACGGCCACAAGAGACAGCACTGTCCTGAAGGGAAACACATGAGAGACCTAACAATCATTCATTCCTTCTAAATGTAATTCAGCAGCACCAGCTCAAAAATATATTAGACTGGAGCTGAGGGGAAGGAAGAGAATGAAAGGAAAATGTATTAGAAATCTACTGTAACATATTACATTAATATTATTTGTAATATATTGTCACAGTTTAAAGCTGGGCCAGCTATTAACCTGGTGGCAGATGCTCTCTGTTAACCCTCCCCCCCGCCCCCCCCCCACCCTAAGGGAAAGGGAAAAGGGAGAGAGACTTACTGGTTGGAAAGTTAAAACAGTTTTAATAAACTATAATAATGAAAAAGAGTATAATAAGAATAATAGAAATAATCAAATATATACAAATATATACAAAACCAAGATCGAGAGCTTGGAAATCCTCCTCAGGCAAAGTTGCTCCCCCAGCACAGGCAGAGGGGAAAATGCAGTAGCTCCCCTGCCATCACACCTGCAGGCTTTTAACTGGAGAACTGGCAAAGCTGGTACCAATCAGTGAGAGACAGGAGGGCCCCTCCCTCCTGGGCCCCACCTCCAGGAGGCAGTGGGTTAGTGATAAATAGGAAAGTGAGAATGACGTGTATGGGATGGAATACCTCCTTGGTCAATCTTGGGTCACCTGCCCTGTCTGCTCCTCCCTGCAGGTGCAACCCCCCCTTCAGCTCTTCACTCGTAAGCAGTGAGGAATTTAGCAGTGACTTTGGTTTCTCTAAGACTAATTGGCCTGGTTTGGGCCAAACCAGGACATATATAAATATATAGCACCCACTTTCACAATCAGGTCCATTTAATAAAGATGTAGAAATTGTTTTTTTCAGTTGATGCTCAAAGAAAGGAAGAAATTCATACCCAGCCATCTATGATCCCAGCATGCCACTGGGAGCTGGGAAGCTTTTTCTCTGTCAGTACAACTGCTGACATGCAATTCCCCCATCTTGGGCTCCAAAACATACACCTGACTCTCCCAGCACATTTTAATCCTAGCTATCCATGTCATAGCCATAGGCTTGTTGAGAACAAACAAGATTTTTCATCTTCCTTTGTGCTAGAGGAAATCATGTGAGTAGGTTCCCACCATCAACAAATGGCAAACAAGCTGCTTTTTTCTCCTGTGTCGTCTTTTTCTCTTTCTGTCCATCTGTCTGACATTCATCGAGTGAGGCTGGGAGAGGCATGCAGTCAGTAACTTGGAGTGAAGTTCAAGGAGTACTTCAACAAATCCTGGAGTTACACAAGTGCCATTGCAATGCTATGAGACCCTATGTCCTGCTATGTCCATTACATGCAGGTGTATGCTGGCCGGCCAAGAAGACGACTTCTGTCCGCATGTTTAAAGCAAGTGTTACCAATGGTTCCTTACTCCTGAAGGACACATCCATTAAATAAAGATACATCTGCTCCCTTTTTCTTACATTATATCTAGAAGCTAAATCATATAGTTTTATCACAAATGTAGTGAGAGCTGATATTCCTCTTAAGGCCTTATTTTGTTTTCTAAGTAGGTTTCAATTTTTTTATGTTGCGGAGAAACATCGATAAAATGCGATCCCACAATGCTCACAAAAAGAAGACAGAGAAAGGAAATCTTTTTATTCCCCTTAATGAATCTGGGGGGGATGACTTACATTTCTTGACTGTCTGAAGATGGCAAAGATTAGTAAGAAAGGGAAACCAAATCAATCATAAGTCTTGTATTTTATAAATAGATGGCAAAGTTTTGAAGAACTTTTCCATTCTTCATTTCAGCAACAAGATTAATTCCCAGCTCCTTCTGCAGTACTGTCCCCCTTGAGTTGCATGGTGAATTTTTTTTCTGCAGGGAAGATGGGACAGAAGGAAGAAGGGGATGAGAGGATAAAGGAGGAGGGGCTGAAAAAAAATTGATTCCAAGTTTAATTTCCAAATGATTTTTTAACTTTGACAAAAAAGGTGCAGGATTGAGAAGGTGCTATCAGCGAATTTCTGTTCTGCCCCACTGCTTTGAGACTTTTCCCTGAAGCATGAAAAGCCAGTCACTGCTCTGCGAACACATTATGTCCAACAAGGAGGTAAAACGTTATGTCCAACAAGGAGGTTAAAGTAGCTTGTACTAATAGATCCTCAGAGTTGTGGACAAGGGACATTGCTCCCCACCATGGACTGTGCTGCAGAGGTGCCCCCCAAGCCCCAACCCAACCTACCACATCCACCCTGCACAGTGCAGCACCGCAAGGTGGATGGGCTGAGACCCAGAGGACACATAGCCATCTTGTTCCAAAACAATGTGCCTGGGGAGAGCAGCTACATGGTCCTGAGTTCCCGGCACCAGCTTGGAGTTGGACACCCCAGAGCTGCTTTAGTTTTGCATTATAGGCAGAGACCCGGGTCTAACGTGGGCTTCACATGAGTGAAGCTGGTCTAATGTGGGCTTCATGTTCTAGTGGCAATTACAGAGACTTGGTGGGACAACTTGCATGACTGGAATGTGGTCATGGATGGCTATGTCCTGTTCAGGAAAGACAGGCCACAAAGGAGAGGTGGTGGAGTTGCTCTTTATGTGAGTGAGCAACTAGAATGTATTGAGTTCTATCAAGGGGCAGATCAGGAGCGAGTTGAGAGTTTGTGGGTACGAATTAAGGGGCAGGCTAGCATGGATGATACTGTTGTGTGTGTCTATTACAGGCCACCAGGAGCAGCTGGATGAGGCCTTCTACAGGCAACTGAGAGCAGTCTCACAATTACAGGTTGTTGTGGGGGATTTCAACTACCCTGATATTTGCTGGGAGGCCTACTCAGCCAGCCATCCTCAGTCCAGGAGGTTCCTCCAGTGCATTGATGATAACTTTCTGATGCAAACGGTGGATAAGCCAACTAGGAGAAGAGCGTTGCTGGATCTTGTTCTCACTAACAAGGAGGGTCTGGTTGAAGCGGTGAAGGTTGAGGACAGCCTTGGTTGTAGTGACCATGAGATGGTGGAGTTAAGGATCTCATGCGGCAGGAACAGAATAGCTAGCAAAATCACAACCCTGGACTTCAGTAGGGCCAACTTTGGCCTTTTCAAGCAATTGCTAGTGGAAATCCCATGGGACAGGGTAGAAGGTAAGGGGGCCCAAGATAGTTGGTTGGCATTCAAGGACTGCTTCTTCCGAGCTCAAGATCAGAGCATCACAACAGGTAGGAAGTCAAGAAAGGGTACCAGGAGACCTGCATGGTTAAACAGGGAACTGCTGGGCAAACTCAAGTGGAAGAAGAGGGTGTACAGATCATGGAAGGAGGGGATGGCCACTTGGGAGGAATATAAGTCTGTTGTCAGAGGATGTAGGGAGGCAACTAGGAAAGCTAAGGCCTCCTTGGAATTAAACCTTGCAAGAGAGGTCAAGGACAACAGAAAGGGCTTCTTCAAATACATTGCAGGTAAAACTAACACTAGAGGCAATGTAGGCCCACTGATGAATGAGGTGGGGGCCCTGGAGACAGAGGATAAAAAGAAGGCGGAGTTACCAAATGCCTTCTTTGCCTCTGTCTATACTGCTGGAGGCTGTCCTGAGGAGCCCCGGACCCCTGAGGCACCAGAGGAAGTCAGGATAGAGGAGGAGTTTGTCTTGGTTGATGAGGGCTGGGTCAGGGACCATTAAGCAATCTGGACATCCATAAATCCATGGGCCCTGATGGGATGCATCCGTGGGTGCTGAGGGAGCTGGTAGAAGTCATTGCTAGGCCACTCTCCATCATCTTTGCTAAGTCGTGGGGAATGGGAGAGGTGCCTGAGGACTGGAGGAAAGCAAATGTCACTCCAGTCTTCAAAAAGGGCAAGAAGGAGGACCCAGGTAACTATAGACCGGTCAGCCTCACCTCCATCCCCGGAAAGGTAATGGAACAACTTGTCCTTGGTGCTGTCTCTAGGCACATCAAGGATAGGGGGATCATTAGGGGCACTCAACATGGCTTCACCAAGGGGAAGTCATGCTTAACCAACCTGATAGCCTTTTATGAGGATGTAACCCGGTGGATAGATGATGGTAAAGCAGTGGATGTGGTCTATCTCGATTTCAGTAAAGCATTTGACACGGTCTCCCACAGCATCCTTGCAGCTAAACTGAGGAAGCGTGGTTTGGATGATCGGGTAGTGAGGTGGATTGTGAACTGGCTGAAGGAAAGAAGCCAGAGAGTGGTGGTCAATGGGACAGAGTCCAGTTGGAGGCCTGTATCTAGCGGAATCCTTCAAGGGTCGGTACTGGGACCAGTACTATTCAATATATTCATTAATGACTCGGATGAGGGAATAGAGTGCACTGTCAGCAAGTTCACTGATGACACCAAACTGGGAGGAGTGGCTGACACACCAGAAGGCTGTGCTGCCATTCAGAGGGACCTGGACAGGCTGGAGAGTTGGGTGGGGAGAAATTTAATGAAATATAACAAGGGCAAGTGTAGAGTCCTGCATCTGGGCAAGAACAACCCCATGTATGAGTACAAGTTGGGGACAGATCTGTTGGAGACCAGCGTAGGGGAAAGGGACCTGGGGGTCCTAGTGGACAGCAGGATGACCATGAGCCAGCAGTGTGCCCTTCTGGCCAAGAAGGCCAATTGCATCCTGGGGTGTATTAGAAGGGGTGTGGTTAGCAGGTCAAGAGAGGTTCTCCTGCCCCTCTACTCTGCCCTGGTGAGGCCGCATCTGGAGTATTGTGTCCAGTTCTGGGCCCCTCAGTTCAAGAAGGACAGGGAACTGCTAGAGAGAGTCCAGCGCAGAGCCACGAAGATGATTAAGGGAGTGGAACATCTCCCTTATGAGGAGAGGCTGAGGGAGCTGGGTCTTTTTAGCTTGGAGAAGAGGAGACTGAGGGGTGACCTCATTAATGATTATAAATATGTAAAGGGCAAGTGTCATGAGGATGGAGCCAGACTCTTCTCAGTGACATCCATTGACAGGACAAGGGGCAACGGGTGCAAGCTGGAACACAGGAGGTTCCACATAAATGTGAGGAAAAACTTCTTTACACTGAGGGTAACTGAACACTGGAACAGGCTGCCCAGAGAGGTTGTGGAGTCTCCTTCTCTGGAGACATTCAAAACCCGCCTGGATGCGTTCCTGTGTGATATGATCTAGGTAATCCTGCTCCGGCAGGGGGATTGGACTAGATGATCTTTCGAGGTCCCTTCCAATCCCTAACATTCTGTAATTCTGTGATTCTGTGATTCACAAAGCCCACCTCACTGAGCACCTAAGGAAACCAGCAAGAACAGCCTTATGCCCCTCCATTTCACATCACTTCATTTATTTCCAAGAATAAGAGACCGGGAAAACCACTTTGTTTCCATTTTAAATTTTCAGAGGCTTTTCCTGTGATCAGCTCTCCTTTCCCTTACCCCAATGCTCTGCAAGAGAAATATGGAACAGGGCACAGGATGGCACCGGTGAGAAAGGTGCCTGTTGCTCACCTCGTGAAAAACAGATACATATAGTTAGGTTATTGGCATCCAAAGTACCGCAGCCAACATGCATTCAGTCTGAAGGTCCGTCCTCCTCCAGGGATTCATGCAACGCCCTTGGAGTTGCCATCAGGCACTCTGCTTAAAAGGCAGCCACACAGACTGACCCCCCCTCTCAGCAAAACTTGACAGAGAGACAGAGTTTCCAAGTACATGGAATTCCTGCAGGTCTGTGACCATTGTCACATGTGCAATAGGAAAAGGGCCACCTACCATCCCCTCCAGGAAACTGCTGCAAGATGAGCTCCATAACCACCTCTGCTCCTGCACCTCCCAACATATGATGTTTCCTTAACAACAATTTTCTTTTCATTTCTGAATGGCTGCAGGTCACCATGTAAGCTGAGACCAGCTTGCCAGTCTCTGTCCTTAGGTTGTCTCTTGGCTTTCTCACTCATTTTTCAGCATCTTTTATTCCTTCTTGCAGTTTGCGTATCTTACATGTAGCAATTTATATATTGGACAGTGAGGCACGGAATAGTTTCTCTTCTTTTCCACCATTTCCTTATTTATAAAACATGCCTTTTCTGTGGTTGCAATTATTTTGCACTCAGAAAACAGAGTTGCCCAGAGGACTTTCTAAAGATTTCCCACTCCTCCCTTGTAATCCTTGGTGGCCTCTCTGTTTCCTTCTGAAAGCTCTGCTCCAGTTTGAGGTGTGAAGCCACATCTGTGCCCCAGCCCTACCATGGACAGCCTGGCAAGTGTTCCGCATGGGGTATCAGCCAGCACCAAGGGTTTTGTGCTTCTGACATCTCTCCCCATGCACCCTGTTTCCTCTCTTTATTTCACCCCATTTCCTCTCTTTACTTCTTAGACATGGGTCAAGACTGAACTCAGGAAGAGCTCCACTAAGCAAATGTAAGGCCACAGTATGGAGAACTCCAGCATGAGATTTAGCTCAAGCAGGCTGGAGGAATACTCTGAATACCAGGGTAGACATGCTGTCATATTCAAAAAGAAAACCAAGAAGTGTCTGGATTATAAACGCTCTCACAAAGAACAAATAACAAGTATTAAACAAGAAGTGAAATAGTAAGTATGAAACAAGAACTAATGTCTGGAAACTAGAACCAGGCAAATCCAAATTAGAAACTAGATGCACATTTTAAAACTTCAAGTGTGATTAATCACTGCAACTTACTGAAATATTGAAATCAAGACTAGATGTCTTTCCAAAAGATGTGCTTGAGTTAGACACAATGTCTTGGGATCCCCAGAAAAATAATGGGATGAAATTCTACTTTGACCTGATGGTCAGACAGTCCCCTCTGGTCATGAGAGCCAATGTCTCCATTAATTAAAAGACTCAGATAGAACAGAGCTTTCATCAATACAACTTTAAAATTTCATTTTTATAATAAACCATCAGGGGTTTTGCTTGCCTTTTCTGCCAGCTGCATGTTGGCTTTTTTTAGGACCTGAGTTCCTATAGCAGGCAGTATATCTTCTTTCACAAAGTTGTCCCAGTTGTGTTTGAATATCGTCTTCCTCAGGGCCACGAGTACTGCTCTAAATCAGAAAAAAAGTTTCAACCAAGATTCTTAACTCTTGGTCCTTTTGGATGACTGAAAATCATATGACTTTTAAATTGCATATTGACCATTAGCAAAAGTGCTTCCCAGTTCATTCTGCAAGCGTTGTCTACCAAAATTCTGTAGTTGCTAAAAGTATTTTTGCGGAATGATGGACACAAGCTTTTTCTTTGTATTTCATGACATTTTTATGGTCTTGTTGTTACATTGGGGCTTATTCCTCTTTACATTGCACAAAAGGCAGTTTTCACTCAGTAATAACAATTTTCTTGGTCCTCTCTATAACTAAGTGGAAAGAAATTCCCGTGGTTTTAATTCCCATGTTCTGTATAAGCAGGTCAGTTTACAACTCAGCTGAAGCCAATCATCTAGTTTCTTAGTTGCACTATTAATGTTTATCAAGAAACTCTTTCCTCTAAAGCAAGCAGTATTCATTAGGAACATGCTTATTCTTCTTCTGAAAGGTCAACCCAAGTCTTTTGTCCTTAAAATATTCCCCAAACTAGGGGGGATTCTTAGATGACCAGGTATCTACAAGGCAGATAAGAACTTGTGTTATTCTTTCCAAAAAAATAATAGTGATGCAAGGCTCCAGGCTGTGTTCTCAGGTACTGAGAAATCTCAGGGTTTCTGTTACACATAAAAACCTCACCATATTTTAGGACTTGGTGCAACAAGCAGACACTCAGGAGCCATTAAAGTCTTCTGTTAACTACCAGATTATCTAAATGATGTCCAGGAAGTCAGATGTGCTCAGTAAAGATGGAGGAGAAAGCTCTGATCCTGCTTACCGTCACATCATTTCACTGATTTTGGTGGAGTTGCTTTTAGTTAATTAAGTGAAAGGAGGCCCTTTAAGGTTCCCACCATAAAAATCTCACTCGATTCCTCATAAATAATGTCTCTAGAGCTCATTCATAGTAATAAAAATATATAGTGCACTGATTAAAACTGCTGTAATTTATATGCATTAAAACATCAATTTAAAGATGTATTATGGGGCGTGATTCCTTAACCATGACACTTTAGTTTGCATTTCATGACAATCTAAAAATTCAGGAGCTGAGATTGCCATGTAGTGGCAAAGAACAATAGAACTGAATTAGCTGCTAGAACTGAATTAGCTGCAAACTGTTGGGAGCAATCCTTTCCCTGAACAAATGGTAGTAACAATATTTTCCATAGATTTGGAAAGAAATTGTCAAGGCAAGGGTCAGGAGAGCAAACATAATCAGCCTCAATGTCCATGACGATGATTCAGATGGTCACCATAGTTATTTTTAAAATAAAGGGTCACTTTCCTGGTTCATGTCAGAAGATGGAAGGGGAAGGAAATTGCAAACTCCACAACCAGTCCTGTGCCTGGTCCTACATCCCATCAAGCTCCTCCTGTCCTACTAATTATAATGAGCAGAAGGGTGCTCAACACCTTGTGAGAGGGTACCTGACGTCTTAGAAGAACAAGCCTTTTGCAATGTATCTTTCAAAATGATCACTTTGAATTAATATGAAGGAGCATTTTGCAGTTTTTTGCCTGCTCTGACAGTTCACAAGTACCTCACAGCATGCAGAAGCAAAAACTCTGCATTAAAAATATTTGAGCCAAAGGTGGTATTTCAGATGCCAGGGGCTGAAGTGGCCAACTTTCTGAATGGTAAAAGCAGCACAAAATTCTGGTTAAGGCTTTGTGGCTAATTCTCCCCTGGCATTATTTAGTTTATTATACTAGTTTATTTAACTGACAGACCTTGATCTGTGGCTTTCATGCTTTCCATGCACACAGGTTAAGGATACCTTTTCACTCTGAATAACTTTCAGTTGGAACAAGCAATGCCAAGAAAGAACAGAAGTAAGATTTCAAAGCCAGAGTTTGGACAAGTATAGGACTCCTGTGTTACTGCCTGTAGCTGAGAGCAAAATGACCATTGTTTCTGTACACAAGCAGAATCCTTGGAGGCATCAAAGTGCTGCACACAGGAAACCAGTTTTAATGTGTTCAGTAGCTGTAAACAGCATTATCTGCTAAGGTTAATCATTAAATATTTCCTTCCCATTTGTTTAAACCAAGAAAAATGCAGAAACTGAAACTACAGAAAGCCTGCTCCATCAGAGAGCAGTTCATACTGCCAGCACTGTACATGCACTCCACGTTAGCTGAAAGCTCATCTCTGGAAGGCCACTAAAAGCAGCAGTAAGCTCTCATAAAACAAAACAAACAAAAAAACACCCCACCATATTTTAGATTATTACGGAACATTCGTGGTGAGCCACATTCTGAGCTCCTGAACATTAAGGGTTCAGCTCGAGCTGGTTTCCACGCTACAGTCCCTTATTGTATTCCCACAGCCAGAGGACATCCTGTGCATGCCACCACGTTCACGAGCCTGAACTAAGCTATCCACCTACCCATGCACTGTCAGTCACCTCTTCATTTGCTGTGAGCCAGATGGTTTCAGCTTGACCTCCCTTCAACCCGTCTGAGTCAGAGTCCTCTTCTTGTCAGCGAGGATCGGATCAGTGTGTTCGGTATGTGCTTCACTATCCACAAAGCTATTTGCTTCGTGTTTTATAGTGATATTGAAATGAAACTTTTTCCATGCCAGCAACAGTTCCTGTCAACAAAAGGACATACTGTCCACATCTCCTGTGCACCTGCCCTCATAAACTCTCCCTTTCCACAGAAGAATTGATGCCTACAGGCAACGATCTACCAGGCTTTCTTCCCAAACAGGCATAGAAATGAAAGAAAACATTGCACGGCCAAAGCAGTAGAGAGGGGAAGCTACTAAGATCCATTAATAATTAAGGACTGAAACATTTCTATTCAAGAGGATCCATTTTCACTCCTGATGTCAGCTGAGGGGGATGCCATTTGAATAAAGAAGGTTCCATCAGAATAAAAGCACTCAGTGCAGCCGAGTGATGTCTGGGCCAGGTTTTAGTTTGTAGCACAGGAGCCTCCTTCACCAGCACCCATTTACACCTCCGAGGGCTGAGCAATGCTGTGCCATTCCATCCTCCACCTCCGCAGCGTTTCACCCACCAGGCAGAGGCCTGCAGGGGACCACCTCTCCCCTGAAACCAAGCAGAAGCTCCCAAAGCCTGTGGGAGCCTGATGTTGTGAAACTGAATCTTTGGGTTTAAGCAGAATAGAAATTTTAAGGAATGAAGACAAGCCTCCTGTCCCTCCCAAATGCCATTGCCCACTAGAGGTGTTCCCCCTCCCCTACCCTGCTTGCCTATACAAAGCACCACAGTCAACAACTCCGCAGCTACCCTCTATTGACAGACTTTTTTTTAAAGTGTTGTGCTCTGAACAACATAAAAACAAGTCCCTCTGGTCCAGGAGGACATGTGTGCATAACTGAAGCTGTTGAAGATTATTTACTCCGCAGATGTCACCAGGAACTGTTCATGTGTTTCAAAAATTAAGCCCTGTGACGAAGGACTTTGATGGTTAAGGGACCGAGTTCTCAGTATTTTCAGGATGAAGCCTGAAATTCAGCAGACTTCTACTGTTGCAAATAAACAATGCCAATAGCAAGAGCAGCTTTTCAAACTCTTTGGCTGGGAATTAACTTAAAATATATTTATCCCTGCATTCAGCAGGACTGAGAAAGTACTGCATCATTAGCCATTTGGGACAATATTGCTTCATAAACACATATAGGAAGATATCAAAGTTCTGATTACACAACTCTAAAATTTTAGTCCAAAAAGTCAGTTCCATTTTGAGTTCAATTAGAATCTTTTAATCTTTTTTTTTTTTTTTTTTTAGTCAAAGGTAACTGCCATCATAAAACAGGAACAAGATTTTGCTTTATAATTCCCCGGGGATCCTTGCCTTTAGCTAATTGTGCTCAAAAGGAGAAGAAAGTACAGGAGTTTTCATTGCATGTGTGGAAACAATCAGAAATGCATTGGGAAGCAGAAATACCAGTCACAGCTGGACAATCCTTAGCCCCAGGTCCCCCCAAAGATGCATCAAAATCTGCTGTGAAAACAACCCACTTGCCTTTGAGAAATAGCTGAACTGCTAGTGCACCACGAAGATGCAAACAGGCAGAATTTCTCATGAAGGACCTATGGCACCCCTTTTCTTCCACCGCTGTCTTTATTTATTTTCTTTTCTAATTATCTGTTTTCCTTTGAGGGTGAGGGGAAACCAATCATTACTTGGTGTCTTTTGCATCTGAGATGTTTTCATGGATCCAGGATATTTGCTTCCTTTTGGGCTGCCAAGAGAAAAAACTCTTTAACAATTAATGTAAAAGCTGAGGGTTGACTGTGTTTCCAACCTAACAGCATTGTTCTTAATAATATTGACAATGCTGAAGGCCACAATCCATTAGAGCCAGGGAATTTAATATCAGAGACAAGGAGATAGGTTATAGCTATCACACCTCTGTTGGGAAATGATTGTGAAATGTGCTTTATTGCAGAGGATTCGAGACTTACAGAACTGATGGAACAGGCTGAATGCAACACGGTACTGCAAGTGCTGGAGGGAAGGAGCGAGACACCACAGGGTTGTTCATCCTCTTTGCTTTTTTAGCAAAGCTTTGCTGATACGTAGAAGACGACAGGTTTGTGCAGAAGTACTGGACAGGAACCCAGGAGATACCAACGTAGTTTCATGTTGCCAGATAGGAAGCATAGCAGTAAACATCAAATCTGTTTTCTGTGTCCATATCTCCTAGCAGAAGTACTTCAAAGGATAACAGATAAAGACCCAAACTTCTTCCTAGCAGAATTTAACCTTCTAATTACTAGTCATCTTTTCATCAAGAAGATACTGATTGAAGAGGCTGAAAAAAGAGCACAAAAGAGGAGAACAATCTGCAACAATAAGAAACTAAAGGTCAATACGACTAAGTGTAACAGTGCCTCTCCTAAAAATGACAATATGGCCGTTCAGTGAACGGCTATTGCACGTGACCATCATTCCCCCATTTCTGGACTTTCCCATCGTGTTTCCCTGAACTAGGTGCAGCCCTATGGACTGAATTTGGCAGCTTCCCTACTTGAGAATCTTTGCACTTGCCTTACAGGCTTCCAAGTGTAGAGGTGCCAGACCTGGCCTATTGTAGAAACCTGGGTCATGACTCTAATTCCATGTATTCTGGTGAAACTTGGATGTTAGTGCAGCCATGTAGCATATCGCTGATGCAAGGAGGAGCAGAATCAAGCCTGCAAAAATTTAGGACCATCTGATGTTTAGAATTAGGGTTTTAACTGGGGTCTCCCCCAGGTTTTTGCCTTTCTTGTTCAGGAAGGACCTAGTGTTGCATTGAACAAAAACCTACCTAATATCCATTTTTTCTCCTTTGTGCTATTTCTTATGCTTCTTACTCAAGAAGAAAAAAAACCCAGTGAGCTGAAAGACAAATCATTGCTTTAAATGTACAGAGCAGTGTCTGCCTTGAAATGAACATCTAAGACAATTGCTGTGTTTTAAAAGATCCCTGGGTTGCAAGCTTAATATGAAGCAGTTCTCAGCAGAACTTATTTTACTGGCTTTCCAAATAACAGCCTAACCACGAGTATAGATCTCTTGAATGTTCCCAGTGTAAAAGATCAATTAAAGAACAGGTAGCTTGATGTTTGCAATCTGTCTTTTAGTAAACATTTCTCTTTCTCCTCCTCAGGTGGAAAATTTCTGCTGCGTTCTGAATGGCAGAGACCTTGAGGAGCCTTCATGTTGGTAAAATATAATAGACTCATTTCTTTTTTTTTCCACTGATAAGGATCTTCTAGCAAAATCGTGCTCAGCCTTTCCTTGTAAATGCATTCCCCAGCCAGCCTACAATAGTTATTTGACTTCCAAAAGTCAACATTTATTGCAGTGAAAAGACCATAGAAATGAGACACCCATTTTAGCAGCAATCAGGAAGAAACACCATGTATAACTGAGGTTTGTAAGTTATCCACCTTAAAATATCTGACAATGTTTGGAAGCACTTTAGCCATTAAATTCCGTTTCCTGCTATTGCAGACATCACTTTATATAAAACACTTTGGACTCCACCTCACAGGCAGTCCAGCTTTTTGCTCCCATTCTTCCTACTGGAAGACTATTCAAATAGTTGATTACTTTAATAGCTAGGAACCTTTTCAAACATTCATTTCCAGTGTATTCATAGGCAATATACACTCATTTGCTCTTGGGCCAACACTACTCTTTAGCTTAAACATAGCTTTTCTTTCCCAGGTCTTCATCTCTCTGACTGACATATAGACACCAGTCCTAAGGAATCCAGTCTCACCTACTTAAATACGATGCAGCCTAGAAGTAGCATCCTAATGTCAGGCAGTTCCTGGGATTCATAACTCCCATAGCTGTCAAATAATGAACGCCTGAGCTACATCTCTATCAGCTACACACTTCCAGTGTGTGTGTGAGACTTAGGCATCCACACTGGCAGCTCGTAATTGCTCAATACTCAACTGACAAAATCCAGACACTTGTCTCCCCTGTAATTTCCAGCTGATTACCTATTTATAGATTTGTTTTGTTGTTAGGCTGAAGGCCATAACACAAGTTCCCACAAACTGCAGTTAAGGTGACGATTTCTGTTCTGTTGTATTGCATTGGCCCTCTTAAACTTCAGCACTTGATCACAGGTGGGAGAATTTGCTTCATGGGATTAATACACACAGCATCAATGACTGGTGTAGTGCTCCATCTTCTTCATGACCAGAAATGCATAGATGCTCTGTGCTTGACAAATAGGAAGCACTCACTCATTTCAATTCAGAGCAAAAAGAATGTTTTTTGGAGAAGAGGAGGCTCAGAGGTGACCTTATTGCAGTCTACAACTACCTGAAGGGAGGTTGTAGTGGAGTGGGAGTCGGCCTCTTCTCCCAGGCAACTAGCAATAGGACAAGAGGACATAGCCTCAGGCTTCGCCAGGGGAGGTTCAGGTTGGACATTAGGAAGAATTTCTTCTCAGAAAGGGTCATTAGACATTGGAAAGGGCTGCCCAGGGAGGTGGTGGAGTCACCATCTCTGGATGTGTTTAAGAAAAGACTGGACATGGCACTTAGTGCCATGGTCTAGTTGATATGGTGGTGTCAGGGCAATGGTTGGACTCGATGATCCCAGAGGTCTCTTCCAACCTGGTTGATTCTGTGATTCTGTGATTCTGTTTTGCAACCCAAAATGAGGGAAAATTGTGACGGGGCCACCATGAGTCCAAACCTTGTGAAGTGCCAGCAGAATAAGCTGCATTTTCTTTATCATCTGAGTCACAGGTTGAATCAATAAAGCCAAATTCTACAAAGGTTAACTTTGACAAATGTAACATTTTCTTACTTGAGGATAAGCACGATACAGGTGTGATCCCACAGATACGTCCTACAAAGTGCATAGCGTGCTGCAGGTTCAGCCAGCTGGTTCATCCCACAGCACAGACCCTGTCCTGGCAACAGCTCTCACCAAGCTGAGCCCAAATAGCACATCTTGTTATGTCCAAGGCCCCCCAGCAGTCCTCAGGTGATGTTGACAGGTCCTTTCTTCTGCTGGAAAATACTCAAAATCATCCAGGATCATCCTGAGATGATTGTTCCATTCTCCTGCATAGGACAAGATGAACAACGAGTGTTTAAAAGATGTGAATTTTGTCTTTTAGTAGTGGAAGGCACAGAGAGACAAATTTAATGGTTGAGATGAAAGTGAGAATACATGGTTTGCAAGGACAATGAAAGAATAAAGTTCACATCTTTTGCATGGGAAACCTGTCTTTTTTTCCTTATTTGCATTCTCAGCAGTAGTTGGATCATTTTTATTCGTATGTGAGGAAGGAAGCAAACACAGAAAATTTCATCTAAAAATGTGAGTGTTCCTTTTCTAATAATTTTTCACACTGGAGAATTATCCCCGTAACTTAGTACATACCAATTCTCTAAAGCAAAAACTCAAAAGGCAGCACACTGAAATTACATAAAATAAATAATAATCTGTGATTTCTTGCCTGAAATTGTTCTGTTACTTTCCCCAACCCAGCCCACAAAAAAGCGGTATTTGATTTCTATGTTATACACTGCCTGTTGTTTGTCAGCAGAAAAAATTCAGAGCAGAAAAAAACGCTTATTGCTTTGAGAGCAATAATAAAATGTGTGCTTGCCTTCAGATTAGCTATCACTGTTTTTTTCCTGCAGAGATGGAAAGAAATAGAGAGGTGAAATTCCATGTTGTTATGTATAAAATAGTCTTTAAAGAAGGGCATGGGGAGTTAGCTGTATTGATATTAATGGGTCTCATGCAGCTAAATCCCAGCTCACTACTTATAAAGCATACAAGATATGAAATTTAGAATCTTGATCATAAAACACAAATTAAATCAACACAGTCTACTTCAGAGAGCACGAATATATTTAATTTTATTAGAGAATAACAAGACACGCAGGCATTTGGACAGAAATGAAGCCTGCTTGCTAGAGCACACATCTTTTTCATAGCAGAGTTTTATATCCTTATATCACTATCACCATGACAAGGTCTCCCCAATACAATGGTTCTCACACCAGCAGGATGCTCTTTATTTCCTTCATGGATGGTGGGAAGCTTGCCATAATCCCAGCCATGATTTCATTGCATCTCCAGTGGAGCTATGATAATGCATTAAAATAAAAGAATCAAACAGGAGAAAAACAGGACCAAGGTCAGAAGGGTAAGTAAGGCAAATGGAAGAGAAACTATTGAGTCAAGGTGATGTATACTATCAGCACAGAGCTGGTGAGAAAATCCACGTTTTTCTAAGCCTGAATCAGACAACCTGGCTGTTAGAGCAGGAGTCAGTAGCTGACAGCACGGTGGCAGCGGATGGCACATGGGCTGAGCCTGACACAGAGGCACAGCAAAACGGCTACGGTTGAGTCTTGAGATGCAGCTGAGGGTCCAAGGGACTGCCTGCCGGGGAGGCACAATGCTCAGCTGCTCAGCCGCAGCTTGCTTGCATGAGGGACAGATCTCGCATCTCCAAAATGTTGTCTATTATCCCACTGAACCTCTGATTTAGAAAAGGAAAATATGGTGTGGCAAGCAATGCTTGAAAACTTTCCAACCTCTGCAGTAGACCACGCTATCTCATTTAACTGGAAGCTAACCAACCCAAAGGGCTAGCACGGAGACTGTATTGCTGGAGAAAATCTTTGGAGGGGACAGTAAGGTTGATGGAGCTTTCAGAAACCTTTTCAAGAAAGCCCATGCTCCTTTCTATTCTCCACCCCTCTCTTCTGCACTTCTCAGAGATGCAGAGCCACAGAGGTGACCTGTCAGGCACAGCAGGCCCTCAGAGTTACCATTATTTACTTCACTTCTGAAGTGTCCAGCTTTAGGCATCTTTCGTCCTGCTATTCTCTTACATTCACGTCATTCCTTGCCTAAGGTCTTTCTTACCTGAAGCACACTGTGTAGCTAGGTTTCAATAGTGTATGTTCTTCACTGTGTGTTTTTATTTTTTATATTCCCACTGATGCATTTTCACCAGATAAGTGCTTGTTATAGGCTAAATCATACCCCAGTGCTCTAAAACCAAAGTGACAGCATTGGTCACAGCACACCTACAATGGATTAAATCCACTGTAAGAAGTTTAATCGCTTTCCCTTACCACCACTTTGACTGCTCATTTGTAAAATTACTGCAGAATGCTGCCAAACAGCTTCATTCAATGTTCCACTAGTGCCCAGGTGAATATGGGCAGTGGCCAACTCTAAGAATAGGAAAACTAGAGAGGTTGAAGTTCATTTCCAGGCTAAAGAAGACCATAGCAGTTGTCTTTCTTTCATTACATGCACAAAGAATGTCTTGGTATTACACATAAAACGTCTTTTAGCTGGCTATAAATAATGGAAAATCTTAATCTGGAAAGAAAAATTCTTTAAAACCCTCTATATAGCAAACTGGATTTTTTTTTTTTTTAAAGCTTGATACATTCCCCCATTTGCTCACCACGCTTGAAGCAGCAATGGACAGCTGTAAAGGGAGCCCCCCCTTACCACCACATCCTTTCTTTACCTTCTGCCTACTAACAGAAGTTTAGCATTTGTTCAAAAGATGATATATTGCTTTCCTTATATGCTCATCTTCCCAGATATAGAATCTACTATAATGTCTCTTCACACACAAATATTTGAAAAGTAACTAAGCAGCACAACAATATGCCCACTTTTCCCATAATTTCTTGCCCTCTTTCACAGTGAATCACGGTCTCAACAGGCAGCATCTGCGTGAGGCTTGGCTAACACAGCGGAAGAGCCAGCACTCTCTCTGCTAGATGCAAGGTGAGCCGGTGCGGGGCTGGCCTCCATTCGCTGCCTTGGGGACCTGCTTGTTAGATCTCAGAGCCTTCCCACACAGCTTGACGCTGGGCTACTCACCTGCTGCATGTCAGAAGGTGAACAGGAGCAAGGAAACAACTTGGAAAATGATCCACACTTCCACTTCTTAGCAAAAAGCTTTGACAAAAGCAAGAGGGGGGGATGAAAATGAGACCTTGTGTAAAGCTGGTCACTTAACACAACACTGCCATACATTGGATGGATGCACTGACGATCAACCAACTGGAGGCTCAGCTTTTTTCATTCATTCAAGGGAAATTATTACTTTGTTTTGTATCTATGTGCACACACAGGCAGACACACACACACGTTTCAGCTGGGCTGGGTCCACTGCCTGGGAAACCCACCAGCCAGTCACTCCCAGAAGCCTTGCGTCAGGCATCGCTGTGACAAACACTAATGCTTCCAAAAACCATCACCAGCGAGCAGTCCTGATACCCGCATGGGAACTGGAGCATAGTCTTCAGCCATACACTTCGACTCCATGTGGCCTCGAGAACAAACCAATTTGTATGAAGTTGCTTAGTCACAAGTGGAACCTGTTAATGAAAAGCTTGGCAGGGTAAATGGCCTCAGAGGACCAGCACCTACCTGAATGAAACAAAAGGGACAAATCCAGAGTGGAAGGGACATTTTAACCTGTTTTTTCATAACTGACAGATGTAATCAGCACAGGATCGTTGTCTGCATCTTCTCACCCTAGAAAGCAAATCTGGCAGGCCAAAGGGGTTGCCAACATTTTCTTCAGTGCTGTGATCAAATGTTGCCTGTCCTGCACTTCTGTAAAGCCTCAGCCTGACGGAGTGAGTGTCAGCTTAGCAGGTTTCATTTCAATGCCACTGTCTGGAGAGATTTGTGAGAGCTGCAGCCACAGGGTCTGTAAAATATATGCAGTATGTCTTCAGATGGCATGAAAAAGGTGTTTGTTTGCCATTTCATAACTTTGCTTGATAAATTCCTCAAGCTGTCCTTGGCTTTTATGTCAACAGGATAAAGTAAGCTTTTCTGTCTTGAAACTTTGCCTAGCAGCCCGATCTCCAGATTCCCTTGAGGACGGTGAACCCCTAGGGAGGGTGTGCAGAGTTACCTTTGTCGTGTCCATCAAGACAGCTAGGTTAAAGCACTCACCTGCCAAATGCAGGATGGGACATGAAACAGGAGAAGGACCCATTCCCATGACTTGTTTTCTCCGTGGCAGCACAAGGTCCAGGGCTCCCAGCTCCCAGACAGACATTTCTCCTCCCCCTGCACCATACTTTGCTGCAGCAAGGCAAGTGCTTCTCGGAACATGCTGGGGACTGGATCCCAGATGAAACTAGCCCTTCAAAAATAGCAATTTTAAAACTGAATCATTTTTCAAATCACACTCTAAAATTACTTCCTTTCCTGGCAGGCTCCCTGCAGCTCTTTGGTACACAGGCAAGCGTGGATTTGGAGGATGCAGGTTTCTCAAGAGCTGCACCAATCCCATTCTGCAGGTTCCTGCATCCATCCATCCATGCATCTGTCCATCCATCCCTCCCCTCTGCAGCACTGTGAACCTCAGCCCCTCTTTGAATACAGGGGCCACCTCTCTCATCTTAACAGAGAGGTTTACAAAGAGCTTTTCCTCTTTCCTCCAAATTATTGTCAAGACAAATGGCAGGCTGCAGAACACTTTTGCTGCCTAGTTGGCCACTCAGTCCTTTCAAAAATTCATCTGTTCACTTGGAGAGCTGAAGAATGATGATCTCTTCTGAAAGGCCTGGCCCTGGTTATGCTGAACAAGGTGAGATCCAAAAAAAAAAAACGAAGAAGATGACTGGTTTGTGGCCTAATAGTCTACATGAACTCGACAGTGGATTGTATATTCAGAAATCATCATTTGTAGTGTCTCAGAAATATTACAGAGCTACTTCTCCCTGAGTTGTAGAATACTATCTTTCCATTATTAAAATGTATGAAAAATCCTTTGCATGCCGAGACACATGCAAAGCAATAATAGAAAACAAATTAGCAAAACTAATGCAGGAAGAACACAACCCATCAGAGTGGAAGGTTTGCCCATAAAATATGAAGTTTCATACCACCAAAGACCGAGATGAAAGTAAGTCATCTGAATACAGAACAAACTGCACAAGATGCTGGGTGCCTTCAGCTTCCATTGATGTTACCGACAAGTGGGAACACATTAATGTGCTCAGGATGCACAGAGCACTATACAGGATCAGGTCTTTTGAAACTGGCTATTCATCACATTTAAATTGAATGTAATTGTCCAGGCTGAATAGCTAATTAGATTATTCTCTCTCTCCCAGTGAGAACAGTGAAAGTGAGAAAGCATAGTTAGACCAGGCCTCTGGAAAAATGAAAAAAAAAAGGCTGTTGCATAACTATTCATAAATTATCAAGAAGAATGCAGGAATGTCTTGATTTAAACAGCAATTGTTTTTTGTTTCTCTTAAACCCATGGAAATATTCTTCTAGTAAAACCACCTCTTTAGTTACCAGTACTCCTGTTTCAATACAGCTCAGCATCCCCTAGCATTCAGACCTAGCAAGTCAAAACTTGCACATGGCTGACTCCTACCTCTCACCCTGACCTGACTTTGAGTTTGGGAGTACAAGAAAGGGTTCCCAAAGGATTCCCAAGTTTATCTCATCAGCTTCTTCGGCTCTACTCTCATGAAAGCCAGAGTGCTACTGACAGAGTAACTAGGGCTTACACAGCCCAGCTACCTGATAACAGTTTAGCCCAAGGCTCAAGACATCTCACCTGCTAGCCAACCCATGAAATGACTTGGTTTTCAACCCAGCTGGCTGCAGTGACAACTCATGGCTTCAAGACCAGCTACAAGCCTGCCTGTTTTCTCTCTCCCCTCCCCAAAAGGTCACCCTGATACAGACAGAAGACAAGAGAGTATAAATGGCCATTTGGGTCACCGGGCTGGTCTTTTGCTTCAAAAGTCACAAAAGTAGTTTGAGAGGATGAGGAGTCATTAGTAACATCTAAGGCTCCATGGAAATACATACTTTTCCCCTAATACTTTGTAGTTAATATACTTTTCATTGCCTCAATCTGTCATCACACTAAGTAGGGTAGCGGGAAGAACTCGCCCTCCATCCCAAAGTATCCAGACTTCTAACTTAGAAAACAGGCATGTTCACTTACATTATGCATTATGACTGAAGCCCTCGCTTACAAGGCTACCAACACTCTGATTGCATAGATTGCAAACTACCTCATATATATCTTGTAATCGCAAAGAAGTATCAAACCAGAGACTATCCCCTTAAATCCCATAGGAGGTGAAAATGAAGAAGAGGATCATCCCATTGCCTGTGCAGTTCGTTGAGCATCCAGACTAACCGTAAGGGCACTCATTGAAAAGTAATTTCCTTGGCACACATTACAGATAGAAAACTAAACCATATTGGGCTCTGTAAAGAGCAGCACAAAAACATGTGCACATTAATCCCAGCTGCAGTGGCATTTACAAAGCTATGATTTGTCTTTGGTCACCGTCAAGGTAGAAAATATGTCCAGCTACTCCAAACCAGCTGTACACATCAGGTCAGGGACTGTATGGCATGTTTACTTTCAAACTGCATGAGACACTTCCAAGTAATTACCTGAGACATTTCCATGCCTATATAGTGGTAAAAAGCTCCTAAATTACCTACTTGATTTTTTTTTTCTCAGCAGATATTCACTGCAAAGTCAATGGGGACATGTACGAGTGAAGCTTGTGATGAAACCAAGATTCCCAGCTATGGATGTCTTGGTACCCCTGAAGTTAACAGAAGTGGTCTTGCTAACTTGTTTGTAACTCACACAGTCAAATCGTGGTTGAGAATTTAAGGATTTTACCCACAAATGAAAAAAACCTGTTCCTTTGAAAGGATTAACAGTAACTGGGCTGTTTGGGTTTTAAAATACTATATTAAACTTCATTCTTTAATAATGAGACGTGATGTTCAGTGTTACAACCTATTTTCAGACAATGGTTTAATTAAACATTTAATGAATGCACCTCATTTCTTTCACAGAATCACAGAATGTTAGGGATTGGAAGGGACCTCGAAAGATCATCTAGTCCAATCCTCCTGCCGGAGCAGGATTGCCTACACCATATCACACAGGAACGCGTCCAGGCGGGTTTTGAATGTCTCCAGAGAAGGAGACTCCACAACCTCTCTGGGCAGCCTGTTCCAGTGTTCGGCACGAGCTTCACTCTAAACAACCAAGCTAATAATGTAAACATCACTGTTTGATTATTAAAACAATTGCTTTCACAAACACCAGCCTCCTGGCAAACAAAATGGCTGGCGCTGTGCATACGAACAGGAGGTTGGGCCCCAACGTGCCCACAGCACAGGGGTCCAATTGTAGCATAAAACCTGATTTTATAGTTGACCATCAGTTTAAAAAAAAAAATCCTAGGCAAACAGTTTTAAAGACGGTGATGTTTTGCCCAAATGCCTGGAGATTTGATTCAATTAATCATCAAGAAAATTGATAAAAACATCATTTATTTAACCCTATGACTGCCTGTAGGAGCTTTCCCCAAGCAGAGACACAGCAGCAGCTTCAGGACATTTCCTCAAACAAACTCTGGTATCTGGATCAGATTAACTAAAACCGTGACCTTCCTTTAAGCCAAAGTCCTGTAGCTGTGGAGGATTTGAATCCAGCTAATGGGAGTTTTTCCAGGAGTTAGTTAATCTGGAAAGGACCATACACTTTCAGCAAGACTGTAATGAAAAAAATAGATGGACATATCTCTTTTTTTTTCCCCTGGCTTTATAACCAAAAAAATGGTTTATTTTTGCAAAACGGTGACAAATTTTCAAGACTCTAAGTAAAAAAATCTCAGTGAAATGAGCTGTCAAAACATTTTGAAAATCTGTCAACAGCTCTAATTCTTAGAAACCATGATTTGGTGATGCTTGAAATATTGTCTTGTCCATGCTGAAGCAGCTAAACCATGTTCCTTGTTGCTTAAGCTTCGTTTTTTTTCTTCATGGAAAGTTACCAGTACGTTTTCGTATCTATTATGTGATTATTCAAGCCAATCAGCGTCCCACCAGCGTCATTCTTTCATAGGCAGGACATCTCCAGAAACGTCACCACAGACTCCAGACTCACTCAGCTTCTACTGCTTGGAAAAGATTCAGTCCTGTCACCAAGGAAATAACCAATTTTTCACTCTCCATCTTTGGCCCAACCACCACCCAAGAGGGGACAATGCATGGCATGGTGAGAATGTGAGTTACACAAACTTTTCTAACCATCTTCCCACTAAAAACATAATTGACCTTTCACAGTAGCTAAAATTGCCGAGCACTCCAAAGAACTGGACACTCATTTTTTAACGTTTTCAACACGAAAAAAATAGATCAGAATTATTTCCTCTACAAACACAAAAATAACAGGAATCCAAACGCCAATATCCAGCTGCAGCAGCATAATTCCCATGTATTCAGGTAAATTAGTTTAGATTTACAGGATCTAACACAGTGGATCGCACGTAATCACTCCTGGAATACCCCAGTGGAAATTATTTCTAACTATAGCCATTGGCACTAAATGGTCCATATCTGACCTATTACATTAAGCCCTTGACTATCCATGGGAGACTTTCCACTTGTTTCAATGGGCTTTTGATTAGGTCTGATATACTTTCCTGATTTTTTTCCACTTCTTTTGTCCTTGAGATCTGCTATTACTTGCCACCGCTACTGAGTTTGTGATTTATTGGTTTAATTATTTTATTTTTATTTGGGTGTAGTACTTGTAATGGGACACAACTGACACTTTGAAATAGGAGCCGCTTTTTTTCTTAAGGGTTGCATTGGTATTGGTCGCCTTGAGCAGAATGGGAGATTGGAAATCTTCTGTGATACTTCTGGATACTTTCCTTCCACCTCTACTGAACAAAACGCTTTAGCACAAAAGCAATAACAGCAAAAAGCGAAGTTTAAACATATTAATGGTATCAAAACATGATATTCAATTATTTTGTAAACTAAGTTGTTGCATTTTATCTGCAGTCTTTTCCTGGGAAAGCCTTCTTACTTGGTAGCGTAGGTGCAAACCCAAGCCATTTTCTTCACCTGGCAAGTATGAATAGCCAGTTAGGAAGGGAGGAAATCCTCCCATTACAAATGTGGCCAGAAGATAACTGCCAGCAACATGAAATCTCAGGGCAGAGCAAAATCTCCCAGATCCAAAATAAGAAATAAATGTGTGAAGATCAGCTACGAAGTCCTAAGTGCATTTGCTAAAAGGCATCAAGCAGCTGCCTAGAGGCTGCAAGGATTTTCCTGTACAAAAAACATAAACCCCAGGTTAAAAAAAAAAAACATTCAGGTGAGACTGACATTGGCAGCCGCAAATTGCCGGGAGTATTTCCTCTTCCAAACCCAGATCTTCCCTACACGTGTTATCATCCCCTGCACACACGTTTGCAGGACTGGCATCACTCCCATCCTCTTTGCAATAATTTATTGGTGTGAATTCTCTTTTTTTTTTAAAAAAAAAAAAAAGATATGAATGTTATTATATACTACAAGTCTCTCAGAAAAGGACTGCAGTTCTTACTGCAGCCTAATGGATAAGAAAGGATACAGTGTTTGTTCAAAGCCAAACAGCAAAGAAAGAACCCACCGGCTTAGCAAAAAAAACCCACCCTTCAGACACTAGCTAAGATTGAATGGGCATTTGGCACCGAAAACGAAATGTATCATTTTCTTGGGTCTAACTTTGTGCAGCCCAGAAACTGGAGTCAGATCAGAAACGATTCGTGCACCTACAAATGGCTGAAATTAATTAATTAGTGCTCCACCGACCACCACCAGCTCCCTCAAAACCACCTCTCTTGGCACCGGGCATAGAGAAAAGGTTTTAAAGCTAAAAAAAACCTCCACAGCGGCAAGGCGCATCGCACACATGACGAGGGGGCAGCCGCGTTTGCCGTGTCCCCCCGTCCCCGGCCGTGCCCGGCGGGCCGCCACCGTCCGGTGCCACAGTGGGGAGCGGAGACCCGGGGAGCGCCGAGCAGGGCAAGGCAGGGCAGGGCGAGGGAAGGTAGCGCAAAGCAGGGTAAAGCAGGGCAAGGCAGGGCAAGGCAGGGCACGGCCGCCCCGCCCCGTCCCTCCTCCTGGCCGGGCTCGGCGGCACCCCGGGGGCGCGGCACCGGCGGCGGCGGCGTCCCGGCCCGGGCGGGCGGCGGCAGCAGCGGGGCCGGGGGAGCTTTCCCGCCGGGGATGCGGTTCCCCGGGGGCCGCGCCGCACGCTCCCGCCCTCCGCCCGCCGTCGACCGGGCGCCGCGCGGAGCCTCCGCCTCCGCCTCCCCGCGGCCGTCTCCCCCGCGGCGGGGCCGGGGCCGCCGCCGCCGCCGCCCCGCATGGCCAGAGCCAGCCGGCCGGGGCGCGCCGGCGAGGCTGCGCCGCAGCAGCCCACGGCCCCGGGGGCGCGGGGCGTCGGGCTGAGGGCAGGCGGGCGAGGCCGGCGGCCCCGGGGCGCCGCCGCCAGCCGAGCGGGCAGCCCCGCCGGGGGATGACTCAGAGCCGCGGCCCCTGCAGCGAAGCCGCCGCCGCGCCGGGCTCCGCGCCGCGCCGCCCCATGCCCGCGCCCCCCGCCGGGGGCCGCCCGCCGCCCGCCGCGCCCGCCGCGCCGCGCACCGGATGATGCCCCCGCGGGGGGCGGCGGGCTCCTGCCGCCGGCGGCGCCTGGCGCCCCTCAACGAGGACAACGGGCGGTTCCTGCTGCTGGCCGCCCTCATCGCGGCGTACCTGAGCGCCGGCGCCACCGTCTTCTCGGCCCTCGAGAGCCCGTCGGAGGCGGCGGCGCAGCTCCGCTGGAACCGGACCCTCCACAACTTCAGCCGCATCTTCAACATCAGCCTGCCGGAGCTGCGCGCCTTCCTGCGGAGCTACGAGGCGGCCATGGCCGCGGGCATCCGCGTCGACGCCTTGAGGCCCCGCTGGGACTTCCCCGGCGCCTTCTACTTCGTGGGCACCGTCGTCTCCACCATAGGTGAGCGCCGCCCCGACGGCCCCGCGGCGGGGGCCTGCCCGGGGGATGCCGCGGCCGCGGCCCCGGAGTGGTCGTTATAGCGACCAAAGTTTGGGGAGAGGCGCCACTGCGTTGCTATGGCAACCGGGGCCCTTGCAGCCGGGGGGGGTGCCGGGTCCCTGTCCTCTCTCTCCCCGGGGGGTCCCGGTGCAGGGAGCCGGGGACCGGCGCCGCGCTGCGCTCCGCAGCGCTCCGGCTCCCGCGGGGGCCGCAGGACCGCTGGCCGTGACGACAGCCGGTGCCCCGGGCCGGCCGCGGCGGGAGCCCCGTCCCTCCCCAGCAAACTTTCGCTACCGGCTGTGCCGTTGCTTGGTTGGGCTTCAGCCAGTCCGAAGGAGCGAGCGGGGCTGGTCGCCCCCCCGAGCAGCCCTGCCCGCTCCCCGGCCCGCGGCGGGATGCGCCTGAGGGTCGAATCGCTCGTTACCGGGAGAGGCGGCGCGGGGGCTGATAGGCAGCCGGGCTGCCGGAGGTGCTGAGCGGTAGCCAGGCTTTCGCAGTGCCTGACCGCTGAACTCGGTGCTGGTTTTAACCGCTGGCAAAGTTAAGATGCGTATGAGAATAAAGGCACAAGCTCCGCGGAGCCGTATGTCTGTAATATACATTCTCGGTACATCACTGGCTACAGGTGACTGCAGTTATTCGCATCTGATGGGTGTTTAGGAGGAGCGGCACTTTATGAGCAAATGGTGAGTTTTGGCGGGAGGAATTTTTTTTACTCTAAAATTGCCATTTCTTATCTCAAATTCTTTACTCTAAAAGCACCATTAAGAACAGTCATGCGGGGCGACTTACTTGAAGCAAAGCTGTGGCTATATGCAACTCAGAGTATTGCTTGAGAAATCCTGTCCCTGCGGACACACGATCTTACCGATTTTCTCTCCCTGCTGTTTTTTAAGTTTTGTAACAAGCCAATTGTCTTGGGGCCTCTGAGCATAAAAGTCATGCTTTCCTTTCTCGGAGAGGAAGAGACGCACAGCTCATTATTGCACTACATTCATTAGATTCGGAAAATGTTTTATCAATAGTGACTAATCTCTATAATAGAGTCATCATGGTGACTACAGCAATGTTGTCAAGTATTGTTACTTTTTGCATTGAATAATTCAGTTAACTTTTCCTCTTCAAGTACATTCAATAGTCCAGTCATTAATACACCGTTTTAATTAAACGTTAGGCCTTCTTCATCACAAGAACGTATATTTTTAAGAGATCATTATGACTGATCTGAATGGATGGGGAAAAAAGTCACTATATTAACAAACCCACTCTTTCCTTACACCTGCAAACAGAGAAAGCTTCAGGAGATGTGTAAACGCAGATCCATTCACTTCTCCTCCAACCCTGGCTTCTCCTCTCAGTGGTTATTGTAATGTTAAATGTTTCCTTTTCCTTTGCAAGCATTTGTTTGCATCTCCGCTTCCTCGCCCTGTCTGCAGTCATTTGTTCCCGGGCAGAGGGAATGAGAAGCTCAGCAGGGTTTTTTGGCAGTCTTGACAGGTGTAAATGGCTGAACCAAGAATTGTGTTTCTCATATTCCTGTACTGCAACCTAGGGCACTGCTCTCTCTTTATGGCCAATAATGCCTACATCTCTCACATGCGAGATGGAGGCTGAAGATTGTTTATCTCGAGCTACAACCAGATTCTGCCAAGTGTTCCCCTGAGTTGTACCTTCTCTTGGCCTACTACCTGCTAGTACTTCTGGATTACTTAGAGCACTTAGTGTGAGTTCAGCGAGCCTGCTGTAGAGCAAGGTTTTGCTCTGAGTGAGGAGATGAAGCAGAAGGTGGCTCAAAGCGAAGCTGGGTTGTGCCTTCGGGCACAGCAGAGGCCATGGCAGAGGTGGTGCCAAGCTGCATGGCCGTGGCAATAAGTGTCTCCTGGAGTATCAGCATCCCGAGGCTGTTGCACTCCATCCCGTCAGAGCTTTTACCAGCGACATATACAGCTCCTGCAGAAGAGGAGCTGCTGCCCCTACCTCAGCGCTTCTCACTCGCCTCTTCAAACTACTGCAGCTTGTAGAGAGGCAAAGCCCTCGGTGAGCTCAGCAGCTTCAACAAGGTTTCTTCCACCACACAGTTGTGTTCAGTTATTATTGGTGGCTGTTTCCCCAGCAAAAGCCAAAAAACCCCAGTGAATTAACTAGTTGTCCCACTAAAACCCAAAAGCCGTACTCATAATGAAACGTGCAGAAGGCTTTCTTGCTCACAGTCGCAACGTGGGAGAAACCAAATGGTAGACATCAGAATGTCACCTGGGGGAGCAGTTCCAGAGCCATTCTTTTGTGGTCCCTTTGTTCCCTCCCAGCCAGCTCATTTCTGTACCTACCTACCTGGAGTACCTTTGATGCCACTGTCAGCTCAAACACAGTATTATCCTGGTTCAGAGCAATTTCACTTGCCTTCGTGTCACAGTTCATTGACAAGGAGAATGCCATCTTTTCTCAACCTCGCCAAGAACTACCAGACATCTAGAGTCAAAACAGCCTGCCTTCCTCAACAACTTCATCAGTTACATGTGTCAAAGCAACTTTGTTACCCCAGCTAAACACACTCCTATCTTAGCCACGCATCGGTAAGCTTTCTTACTCACTGCTTAACAAACAGCAAGTAGATGCCATGTCTGTCAAGGGTAAATCACCCACAGGTTACTCAGCCTCTTAACTGTAGAGGATTCTAACTTACAGAAAACTCGCTGGGTCTTTTCAAGTCTGCACTCTGCTCTCGCTGGTTTTAATGAAACTACTAAATCTTTCATACGTAGGCATCGAAATACAGTCACCCAAGGACAGGGCTGCAAGTTTTCCTGGGGTTTGTGTAAGCTGAACAGAAGGAGGGAGACTCCAATTCTTCATCCTTCTGTGAACACAAGGGTTAGACACAGTCGGGCTTGGAGAAAACTGCCCCATGCACCCTCCTTGAGCAGTGCCTTTGCAGAGCCAAGCAGTTCCCCTTCGTTAGGTGCTTTGCCTCCTGTACTTCCCTGGCTGCAGTTCTGCATCTTCCCTAGTTACACAGGGACGCAATCAAATCCTCTGGGTGTGAAACATGTTAGTGGGGTCTTTAAGAAATGGGAGAGAGAGTTAAAATGAAATGTTAAGTCTAATCTTAAAGTGTTTTTCAGAATAGCCCACTAAGTGAGTGGCTTACTGTCCATAAAACACCCTCTTGATAGCACTCTGGGCATTCATTTTTTTATTACTGCATTGTTTGTGGTTGAACAATGGACTGTTGAGTCTATTTTTCATTAGACACATCTCGATTTTCAGAGCTACGTAAGAAAATTCTTCGGTCTATTTTCTGATTGCTTGCTGTCAGTCTACACCATTTATTCAGTCATTACTTTGCACTTCAAAAGGTATTTTCTCATCGGCATTTATTGTTATTTTAGTACTAATTTCTTTAAGGAGCAGCTAGGTAAAATTTAGTCTTGATTCATTAGTCTAACTGGCAGTAGACATTGTTTTTCAATTGAGAGTTTTTTTTCCTTCCTTCCCCAAATACAAATCACAAATAGTTCCCAGCACTTTGTTAAAGACTGAAAGCAAAACATAACTCAGACCAGTTTTCTTCCTGGTGAAATGTTGCAGGTACAGCATCATCAGTCATAGCTTTCCCCATATTCTAGTAGCACAGATGCATTCTGCCTAGTGCATAAGGCAGCTCTGGGATGCCTGAAGCTCTGGGTTTCTCACTCAATCCATGAGCCTAGACTCTGTATCCAGACTTTTTTCCTCTCTTAAGTGTTAGAATAAATGTTAGGTATCTACATATTAAAACATATTGAGATATCGACTTATTACTGAACTTGAATTTTAAGCTTATGTGTAAGTACCCATTTCAAAATCCTTTGGAAAATCAAGTGATACAATTGCTTTATAGAAATCCATACCAGGAACTAAAAAATGAGGTCAAAAGAAGTAGTCCAATACATAAAACCGATTTTTCAATATTTTTAAAAAGAACCCTTACTGTGGATGGGTTGTTTTGGGATGGGGCATGTGTAGGTTATAGATGCTTTGAGAAGGGAAGAAATCATTCAAAGATCTTCCCTCTGTGCAGCTGTGTGAGGGTTACAGGTGTTTAGGGCACGGTGTATAGGTGTGAGCGGGACTATTCGTCCTTTCCTTATCCCTGAGGTATCCTGTTAAATGACTCAATATTGGTGTGGACTAACAGCTCCACCCAAAGGGATGGGGCATGCACTTCGCTGCTGTTGTTTCAAAGAGATAAGGCACAGCCCTGGGGTGAGATAGGCTTTGAACCCACACAAAGAGAGGCCACATAATGAGCGACATAATGTTCGGTATTATATATACCAGCTAACTAGCTCCTGGCAGCTGAGCTCTCCTGGTGGGCAACAAGTTATCCATGGGACAGCAATGTGCCCTTATGGCCAAGACGGCCAATGGTATCCTGGGGTGCATTAAGAAGAGTGTGTCCAGCAGATCGAGGGAGGTCCTCCTCCCCCTCTACTCTACCCTGGTGAGTCCTCACCTGGAGTATTGCGTTCAGTTCTGGGCTCCCCCGTTCAAGAGGGACAGAGATCTACTGGAGAGAGTCCAACGGAGAGCTATGAGGATGGTTAAGGGACTGGAACACCTGCCTTATGAGGAAAGGTTGAGAGACCTGGGGCTTTTTACTCTGGAGAAGAGAAGACTGAGAGAGGATCTGATTAATGTATATAAATATATGAGGGCTGGGTGTCAAGAGGAAAGGCGCAACCTCTTTTCACTTGTGCCCTGCAGTAGGACAGGGGGCAACGGATGCAAGCTAGAGCACAGGAAGTTCAACCTTAACATGAGGAAGAACTTCTTTACTGTAAGGGTTACAGAGCACTGGAACAGTCTCCCCAGAGAGGTTGTGGAGTCTCCTTCTCTGGAGACTTTCAAGACCTGTCTTGTCTGGGTGCATTCCTGTGTAACCTGCCCTAGATTGGTCCTGCTCTGGCAGGGGGGTTGGACTCGATGATCTCCAGAGGTCCCTTCCAACTCCTAACATTCTGTGGTTCTATGATTCTCCTTGCTTAGGATGTGGGCTGGGTTAGACCCCCTTCTCTCTGAGTGCTCTGTAGGGACCCAGCATACCTGGCACATCATTTCTGCTTGTGCTCCACAACCTAGATACCATAACCACTTACTTCTAAAATCTCCTCTGGCTCTGTGTTGTAGTCTTTTGAGAAAATCTGGAGGTCCAGATGTGCTGAAGGCGATAATTCAATGGAAACGATGTGCAAAAGGCAGTCAGACAGCTCAGCAAGTGCATGGTCAGATGTTGGACTGCACTGCAAGGAGCCAGGGAGGGAGCCCACCCAAGAGCAGGCACTTCACATGGTAATTTGGCAAGAAATTGAACAAATAACCAAGTTGGTCTGAAGGCTTTAAGAAGAAAATATATTTACCCTGTCTTCTTCTTTGATATATTTCAGGATATGAATTTGAGCTGCAGCTGGGGAAGGTTCTGACTCTCTCTGTGAATGCAATTTCACTGTCTATACGGCCAACACAAACCAAAAGGCATCGAACCAGAGTGTGCACCTGATGAGCATCAGTGTTGAGTTTTCTCAGGGCTCTGCAGTTACCTGAGACTTGTACAGGCAGCTTTTGCAGAGGGTTCAAGTTAGGGGGCAGTTGCCTCCAGAGTTGACCTTCTTGAAGTCAAACAAAAACCAAGGGAGAAAGCAGCTGAGAGAGCAAGCAGCATTATTAAGCTGCAGTGTCAGGTTATTTGTCTTTGCCAGCTCATATGCAGCCAGCGCAAGAGTGTGTTTCAGCTTGGTCTGCAGAAGCCAGATATGATTCCTTAAGTGCATGTGATGTTTTGATCAATGTGCCGGTGGATATCTGAAAGCTATTTTCTCACCCTGGTAGTCTCGATAAAGAACGGAGAGCAAGAGGCTCAGAGCTCAGCAAGTCAATGGTCAGCATATTTCTGTGGAGAGAAGTGATCCTACAGTGATTTTCCTCAGATGAAGACCTGGCGCCATAGCCATGTTTTTTCTACTTGCTGTAGCTTCATGGGAGTATTAAGTTCTTTGGGTACCGCTGAAGGGAATTTCCTAAATGCGTGGGCACAGGCTGGGTGCTCTGAGCAGGAAAGTAGTCTAAATCACAGCTTGCCTTCTTGTAGTTGAGAGCAACAACAGGAAGCTTGACTTGGAGTACATCCATGTAATTACGCGGGTAACTTGAGGTGTCCCCGCTGAAGGGGGGAAATAATTTTGCGATGAAATAATTTTGATCCTAAATTTGTTGGTTTATTTTTCTAGAAGATGTGGGGGGGGACCCTCAGTACTTTAAATAAAGCCCCTTTTAAAAGAAAAAAAAATTTCTGAAAATACTATTTTAATCAGTCTCATTACTGCCTAGGGTTTACCTGCCCCTGTAGGGTTATGCCAGACCCAGACCATGAAGCTATTGCTGTGCTTCAGTCATCTAAACTGAGTGATTTCTACAGAGTACATCAGCTCAGATTACTTAATCTAAGAGTTTCAGAGGTTTCATAAATAGTAAACCCTATCTATGAATCCCTGTGTTTCAGAACACTAACATCAGTACAACGGAGATCTGTTGTTATTTTACAGATGGAGATGTTAAGCCAGGGGATGACCAAACTGCACTTCTTTTCGCTGTGGGTCTGGACTTTGGGGTGCTCAGCTGGAGCGCTGTACCCTGGGATCTCCGAACTGAATGTCAAGCACCACAGCATCTCAGAGCAGTCACCCGAAAAACAAAACCTGTCTGTAACATCAGGGAATAAAGAATTTGCATGGCATCACATGAGATACCTGCATCTCAGAACTCAGGGGGAGTTTTATATTGACTTACTGTGTGCTGGTTCAGGTTAGAAACAAAGACAAACTGGAGTTTGTAGTCAAGGATTCTCCATTTTTGCAGCCTTCAGGCTCCCTATAGCTCAGGTAATTGAAGGAGCAATGTCTACTTAGTGGGTACGTACCTCCCGCTTAGCACGACATTCACTTTGGTCTTCAGTGATATTCCTGCTGGGCAGCAAATCCCTGTATTTTGGTTCCCTGTGCATTTACAAGAGCCTGGAGATGTGATTGCAAACCAAATGTTGGTGGGCCAAAATACCAGTTTGACAGCTCTCCATCCGTGGAGGTGGCACGCATGGCTCCAGCCAGTCAGCCTGTATTACTAAGCAACCTCCCCGTAAACCAGTTATCGCGCCTGTAATAGCAGTGAGGGATCATAATTACTGGGCTTATCAGATGCCCTGTTTGCTGTGGGCCCTTAATTCCAAATCCTACCTGAAATCCTACGGGCTGTGTTCCCATGGAGCCCGACCGGTCCCTAGCCTCTGCCGTCCCCCTTTGCTCTCCAGGGAATATTCCTCCTTTCTTTCTCTTACAGCTTATCTAGCACTCCCCAGTCACCTGCCTTTCCCAGGCATGCTTAATTTTTGCTGCCTCCCTCCCAATTACCTTGCCCTCCTCTGCTAGTGATTTGTTTGCTTGATTAAATGTTGAATATTTGTTTCACGTCTTTGCAGTCTTTCAAGTTAATAACTACCAAAAAAGTAAAAAGCGAAGCTTTACCGTTTCTTTCTGCTCCTAATCACACCTGTCCCTCTTCTCTAGTGTTAATCCTGCTAGTGACCCTCATTTCTTTTTTCAGTCTAAGTCTTTCTTCCTTCTCCGATTGTCTTCAGTTTGACGCAGATCATATACACTTCACAATTTTTTTCTCACTTTTACTGATGGATCATCTTTGGAAGCACACTGTCTTGCTTTTCTGCAAACTTTAATTGCTCTTCATCATGGAGAGAAGAGGAAAACAGTTATAGGATAGATTTGTTGGCTATTAACTTCATGTAACAATATCCACTCCTGGTGTTGTGCTGGAAAATACCATGTCATTTCTTTATTTTAATGAATGCAGTATTATCTCATCTTTGCAGCTGTTGAAGTCAATGAGAGTTTTACTTCTTGCCATCATAGCATCAGGGTTAGAGCAACAGAAAACCAACATGGAACATTTAATCTGCAATTTTTAGTATGAAGACAGCCTGATATTATTGGAAATATAGCCTGTACCCATGATCCGTAGGAGCCTTGCTTACCTTTATCAAAAGAGAGAGTTTTCATAGTATGTTAGCGCCAAGTGCGTATCTGAGTGCATTTTGGGAGAAGGTAGGTAAGGACAAAGATTAGGTTTCATGCTGGTGAACATTTGAAACATGAAAGTCCTCCTGAGCGCAATAAATCTTAGAAGTGATAGTAAAAGCTTTTGTGAATAGAAACACTTAAGTAACAGAATTATAACCTAGCGGCAATTGCATAGCAATCCAGACAAATCAAATATGTTTAATTTTATATCTCCTCAATAGCCTGCTTCTGCTGAAGTCAATTGTAGACCAGTCTACAGAGCTTTAGGAAATCCCACCTTACTCATTGTATTGGCACACATGGGTTATCAAACAAACGTAGGTCTGATGTTGCCAGCACTTACTGGTGCATGTCGTTACTGTAAGTAATACATCTCTGAGCTCAGGGGGTCTATTGATGGCAACGGGTGGCACACCTAGCTGTAGACATCGAAAGGTTTCAATGCAATCCCTCGTGAATCAAACCAAGAGAAGCAGAATGAAAATTAAATCTAATTACATGAGATGAGGCAAAGCATTAGCAACCTTTTCAAGTAATTAAAGGTTTGGAGTGCAGTAAGATAAGAAATTGAATGGTTTGATGTTAATGTGTGGGATTACTTATATGGGTGAGGCACTGCTATTGCTCGTGTTTAAAAATCCATAGTAAGTGCTCCTTACTCATTGATGAAAAAAGTGATAATACCTTGATAACAAATATAGCCCCACATTGATTCCTCAATGAACTTTAAACTTTCTGAGCTTGTACCATTGCAGCTTCTTCCCCTTTAGAAATGATGGGCCAAATGTTCACATTCATTCTCAAGTCTTAGGCAGGCAAATTTAATCAAGGCAGAAACAGCAATTAGGAGAAATTTGCCCACCTGAGAACTGGGTGAGAAACTAATCCAGTAAATTTCAATTAAAAGAAAACTGGATAGAATCCTTTTGGTTATTCATTGTTGAATATTCTGTCATCTCTTTGCTTAGATCAAATATTGTGCAAGCAATATATTTACCTCATGAGGATAAATAAAAAATACATTGTCACTCGCACTCAATGTGTATGGAGTTGAGTCTGCTTTAAGCCTTTGATGGTGGAAGTGACTGCGGTGTAAAGATCTTCAGTCCCAACGGTGATTTTAATGGGGAGTAGGGTAAAAACTTGTGTGATAAAATGGTTTGTCCATTTACAAAAACTGCTACTGGCAGAGCTGCAAGGACCAGGAAAATCTCAGATAAAATCAAAAGCTCAAAATGATCTTGATAAAGTGGCAAAGTTGTTCAGTATCATTACATTTAAAAGTAGTCAAGGGAAATGTGTACTAAGGAATGAAGAGTTAAATGCAGAAATAGAAAATGAGAAATAACTGGTTAGTCAGCAGGCCTGTCACCCTATATTTCTATTACAGTTACTTAAAATTAGGTCTCTGCGCCTTCGTGAATGAATTAGAAGAGCTGCCTGAGCTAAAAGATACCTAAGAATTTGCTTCTTTTCTTTCAGCTGGAACTTTTTGAAATAAGGGACTCAGGAAGGCATATTTAAACCATTAAAAAGTTGAGGTAGATTGGTCAGGTTTTTTTCATTAAGTCATAACCGTAGAAGTTTGCACAGAAATTCAGCTAAAAAATGGCCAAACAATGGAAAAGATGTTACCCTGTATGTTTGGGTCCTCTTTGTCCTACAGTTCTGTCTTTATAGGCTGACTCTTTGTAAAGCAGAAAAACTGAGGACAGCTATCAAGAAACAGATGTTCTCTGAATACCTGCACAAACACCAATGGCAGAAAAAAAATGCTGCAAGTCTATCATTTTATCCAGTCAAAAGAGAAGCCAGTGATTTAAACATTTGACAGCCTTTCCCATCTGCAAGGCTTAGAAAGCCCAGGAGCGACATCTTGTTTTATCAAACTTTTCTCATGTGGGGAAATATGACATGCACCCAAGATCACTTGTGAAATTCAGATAATGCTGGTTTTTAGCCTGAAAGGAGAAGTATCATGAGATGTGTTGGCACTGGAGTGGCAGTACACGTGCAAGTATTCTTTTGAAGCCCATAATGTCTCAAGAATATAACAAAATTTGGATGCCATTATTCTTTTTTCCTTGCAGTTCAGAAAAAAAATTTTGCACAACCTTGGCTCTACTCAGGCATCTGAAATGCGACTGAAAGTTTCAGTAAACAGCAGAAGCAGGTGTGAATGTGAATGTTTGAAACACTCCATTTGAAATGACAGGGCATAAGCTTTTTCTTGTTAGGGGGTTGCTTAGATACACAATTATCCACACAAAAAACACTCTGAAAAACATAGGAAAATAAGACTGGAAGCAGCTTTAAAGGATGAAAAATTAAGATTGCAAGAGAAATCAACTTTTGAAACAATGTTCACCTGGAATGTCGGAAGGTCAGAGAAGGTGGCAGTGTATGGCTTCAGATATTGGACATATCTCAAGAGAGAGAAGGAACTGGCCACTCTTGGGGTCCGTGAGGTATGCCTTCATGTATATCCCTGGTTACCGAGACAGACTTCGCTTATTTCTTGGTTATCGTGCTTTTGTTTTCTGCAGATTTTTGAAAATAGTTACTCTAAATTCAGAGAATTTTCCTCTGTCTGATAGGGTCTTGGAAACCTCAGTTTTTAGCTGAGGTTCGGCAGTGCAGTAAGCCAAGGCAGATGCTTCTGCACACAACCTCAAATGTGAGCAAGGGTTTGATAAGGCCCCCCTGGCTCTTAAGGCAGGATTTTAAAGACCATTAGCCTCTAGTGCAAGGAAGTGTTTTTCCACAGTAATATAACTTAAACAACCGAGGAGCTTGTGGGCTGTATTTTTCCATTATTAACACCACCACCATTTCAGAAAAGATTATAGCAAAATGGTTTTCACCCAGCTATTAGGATAAGGAAAGAAAACAAACCAAAGATAGAACTCTCTGATCATCGGGTGTGGAGACAGCCACGAGAAGCAGCTCTGGACTAGCTTAGGTCAATTCAGAAGGAGGTAGGATGCAACCAAGAGAAAGTGCATCCTGCTTTCATCCCCTTTTTCTGGAAGTTTTCCTTTGTGAGGTGGTTTAGTGCTGATTTAGCTAACACTAACTCATATTCTTCCCGTTTTAACAAGCTATTAGAGCACCCCAGCTGTGCCAAGGGGCAGAGTAACTGACAAAACAAGAGGGGGTTTAGTATCATCCTGCTTAAGATTTGCCCAAGAAAGGTAGCATAAAATGAAGAAAATAGTTTCAGTCTGGATTTTTATGACTGTAAACCAGAGTCTGGCCCCAAGAGTTTAGCAAAGAAGATGACTGTATTATTTATGAGAGCAATAAAACCTGAAGCACTGGAAGAAAGTTTATTTATGAACAATATGTTAATGGAGAAGTTAAGGAAGACTGTCATGCCGCAGCCCTTTACAGTTGAGAGCAAGAATAATGCCAGCTTGTAGGTCCTGACTTTCTTTTTCTGTGTGCAGTTTGAATTCATACTCCTCTGATTTTCATGTTTCTCTGAACTTTGTTCTCCATCATCTCCTTTTAGGAGAGGCCCCCTGTTCCTAATGAGAAACTGTGTCCTGATGCAATAGGATTAACCAGAAAACCCAAACATAAGCTTGGCAAAGAACCATTCTGTGATTCTATGATTTCCAGCCTCAAGCCCATGACCCTCCCCATGTGTTCCCTTTTCAGGGGGGCTGCTAAGCAAGACCTCAGGCCAGAGCTGCTGCATAGCTGGTGACTGACGCTGGTGGCTTGGCACAAGTCATTCCCCATTTGCTTGTACAAGGTGCATAGAGGAGCAGCCAGCCCCAGCCAGGGAACTGTAAAACTGATTTAGAGACACTTCGGATTCTTCCTTGCCTTGGTTCTGTGCCAAAGCAGCTTGGCCAGACCAGATGATCAGCCTCCTTCTGTATTTATTGGGCTACGTGTTTACAATAATGGCATTTAGTAGTGAGCAAGGGTGGGGTTTTTTTTGGTTAGTCTTTGGTGTGTGCTTTCTTGTCACACTGTACACAGAAAGGGCAACATGCAGTACAACTCAGGAAAAAAGCTTGTCTACTTCTGGAAAATTAGTAGAGAAGAGTACTGCTGCTGTTGGTGAAGCTGAAGCCCCAGTGTTTCTCTTTTGAAGGGTCATTTATCTCTCAGATTTACAAAAGTCAGGCCACTTGAGCTGATAAATGTGCCTGCTGAGTACTCACTAGAAATTGAAGATCTGTCTTGGAAACTCAACTAGAAGGTGTCAGCATAGAAAAACACACTTGGGAAACCTGCTGCCAGGAGAAGAAGGTAAACGTACACGAGCAGCCAGGTTTTGAGGAGGTTATTCCTCTCCCCTTTCCTGGGGGATCTTAGAGGGGGTACCCCTAAAGCTTTAGACCTCTGACAACGTGGTGCCTTCTCAGAAACATCACCCTTACTCCTCTCAGGTCTGGCATGTACTTCACGCTATATGTTGTTCCAGCTCTCTCACCCAGGACACCTTCTCCGTAGGACATGGGGTCCCCTCCTCACCTGCCTGCTGACGTGGCCAGCTATCAGCTGCACACAGCAGCACCTCCACATGCAAGTACTCTGCATGTGGGGTCAGGCTTCATATTCCCATCCTCAGAGGACTTCATGAGACAGAGGTTTCCTTGCAGCTTCTTAGCCCCCAGCTGGCTGCCCTGTCCCCTTCCTACCACAGGAGATCCATCACAACCTTCTGCCCTCCAAAATTTCCTCTCCAGAGCAGCCAAGTCCCCTCTTCAACCCAAGGATCACAGTCACCAGCACCTCTGGTTACCTACAGAGCCCTCTCCATCACACCTCTCCCCTCTGCAGGTGCCTCCTGCCCCGTCCTCGCGGGGCATCCCTTCACAACATCCCACTGCTCTCCAGGGATGCCCGTAGAAGCACAAGCCCCTTGCCCACGAGCAGAAATCACAGGTTGCCAGATGGAGCTGGGGAGTCCCAGCATCCCTGGCCTGATGGAGCTGGCCTGATGGAGCTGCCCTGCTGCCTCCCAGCCCTGGGCACAAGGTACTGCTGCCCAGCCCTGTCTCTCATCCTCACTGGAGTCACTTTTTGGCATAATTTTAGGTTTGTATTGGTCATTCACCTCTATAGAAAAATATTAGTACCTCAGTCTCTTTTTATACCCTTCACATGCCTGGTAACTAACAACTAGTTATTAGCTTTACCTTTTAGTTATTTATTGTCATGGCTGCCAATTTAATCACTTTTTTTTTGGTCAAGGAAGCTTAGGTTATTTTAGGCTGACAATTCTATTAACTCTCTTAAAAAACAATGTACTTTAAAGAGGAATGAAAATGTGGCAATGACCTTTCAGGCTGCAGTTTAAATCACAACCAGCAGAGAAATGCTGAGGGTGATGGATTCTGGTGTTTGCTGATGTTATGCGTAGCAGCATTTCGGATAACCAATAACCTGATCACAGTTGTGTATAAATAGAATAAAACTGGTACTGTGGAAAGCCTTTAATAATTGCCTGCAGCTCCTTGAATCTCCTTAATGTTCAATTAATCATCTCCTGCCTGTGTTCTGCCAGCATGGCTCCTTTTGAGTAGCAGTTGTCTCAAACACTTGACCAATATTCCACCGGTGGAGATGTAGCAAGGAGCAACAGCAGTGATCTGAATGGTTTTTAACTACATTCATCAAGTTTATTATGGTACTCTTTCAGGTCACAAAATAGACTGGGCATCTTTTCCCGCAGTCTCTGGTGGATTGGGTGCATGTATGTATGTTTTTATATACTGAACAGTCATGGGAGTTAGGGAAATAAAAGACCTGGTTTAGCCCACCCTGGTTCACAAAGCAAATTTACAGGACCTCTGACCACCTATTTACCGCAGGCTTTGGGGAGAACAAGTCCATGTTAAAAGAATATTATTAAAATTATAAAAAAGTTAGGAAATGCCACAAACAGCCTGCTTATTCAACTTGAAGTGGTATATGTATTACCAAGGATGTATAGATAGATAGGTAGATAGATGGATCGATGGATGGATGATAGATTATGGGAGTCAGTCCTCAGTTGCATAGTCACGCAATATTTTCTTCCTGGGATATCTGCTCCAGTACATGGGTCACCAAAGACTGCAAGCTTGTGTACGATACAGGTTAGACCAGCCCTAAAAACTGCAGTGATATCTCCTGTCTTCAGACTTAGCATGGATGTAACTTAAAGTGTCTTAATGCACCCAGTGCTGGGCAGGCCACTACCGTTGAGGAGCTCTGTTTCCAGATAATAATCTAAATAAGATCGAACGTGATTGTACAGCAGCTTTGATATTAAAGGCTCTGGCAATGGAAAAGCTCTAAAAAAATTTACTGTTTGAGCCCAAAGGGGGGTATTTTAATAAAGCAGGCTGACAAAGATGTTAAAAGGAAAGTAAATTTTTAATTTGTAGTCTGGAAATGCAAAGCCAAGTGGAAGAACTGCCTCGTATTCTCACTCCTTGGGTAAAAGCGCTGGATGCAGCAGGTTTCCATCTGCGGCGGTTTTGTCGGCTCGGAGCTGTGACCCTGTATCCAAGGCAACTGTTTCTGGATGTTCGGTGGTAAGGAGCTATAGAATAAATTAGACATAGTTGTGGAATATACAGGTATGACTCTATCAGGGGCAATAATGATGAAATGCTAACAGGTGGAAAAGGGGTTGAAGGGAGCACCAGAATCCAAATAGGGAATTTTAGTCTCAAAATTCAGAATATGATAATGTCTTCCTTGATGCAATGTATGCATTAGTCAATAAAGTCCAACCAAGACTATGGAAAACCATGAACTAAAGCAAGTGTGGAACAGACACGAAACAAAATTAGTTGCTTTTAGTTTATCTGCCTGTGTTCTGTAACCCACATCTCTTGGGGACCAGCCCTGTAAGAGCTTAGTCTTTATGTTGCAAGAACTTCTTTCCCTCTGGAAGCAGCATTCTGGTTAAAGATTTTTTTGTTTATTTCTGAGAAGTCAGTTGTTTAAAAAGTTACATGCAACAATTTTTGTTTCTTTTGATTCCTTTACATATACCTTCATTATTAAGAGGTGATAGAGGTGATGCTACTCTCATGATCCACACTCTGGGATTTAAAATGATTGCTCAGTTGTGCTGACTTGCTGTATGAGCCAAGTCCCATGGCAGGATGCCTCTAAAAGAAGAGCTGAGGGCCTGTCTGAAAGAAGCAGGGACACACAGTGCCGTGGTAAAGGCTGGAAGACTTTCTTGTATTCAGTTTTCAGTGTGACCAACACTTCCCTCCATCTCTGGTTAAATATATCTTTACGGGAAAACTATCAACCCCTTTAATCTCAAAACATAGTAAGACAAGGTAATCGCCAAACCGATTGGCCTGAGAGAAGAGCTCACAGGTACTAAAGCCACTATTCCTTCTTGTTCTGGCACCAACCATCTCTTTTAACCACAATAAAATGGGTAAAAGAAAAGAAATGAAGAGCAATGGGAAACATATCACAAGGCACATAAGTCTTCGCAAGTTTGTCCAGTTGCACTACCTCTTAAATCCATCACCAGCTTAAGTAAATTAAAAGTCCAGATGAGCAGAATAATAATGACAAAACCTATCATGCAAGTCAGGATGAGGGACTCATTAATTGCCAGCACTTACCCATGAGAGGCTGCTGAAGGATGGGTTATCTGAGTGTTTTTATCAACTCAGCTCTACTAATTCTACTTGTTTGGGGAGAAGAAGTATCAAACAGCTGAAATGAATGCTGCCATAGAGCTTGTATCTGAAGTGGTGGGTCAGAGTGGGGCACAATTAGCATGAAGGAGATTGAAATATTGTGTCTGAGCCACACAAAATCAACCCCAAGGTACCTGTACAATATATGTCAGGGCCATGAAGAATGCAAAGCATCCTTGTGCTTCTTTCCTTGTACTCTCTCAGAAGCACAGGCAGTTCTGGATGAATTCATTTCACTCAGGCGTCATGATGTACTTAGCCTTGAGCAGGGGCTGAGCTCAGATGTGTTGTACAGAACACACTGGGACTGACCCCTCATGGCCCAGGTGGTGCTGAAGTGATAAAGACAGCTAGCGAAGGAAGACCCCGTATGAAGAGTACACAAGCGCACTTCTATCTGCTAGCTGTTGACCTGAAGTTACTCTGTCTGCCTGGTCTTACTTTGTGCCTGTTTTGTGTAAGTCTTAGCACTCTCGTTGCCATGATGGGTCCTTTCACCTTGTATAGCTACATACTGAATTTTTGTAACATGATGCTTCAGAAAAATCTTGCTTAAACAAACCGCATCAAAAATATGAAACTTCGCCACCTCTCATGAATGATTACCAGAAAATACTGAAAAGCTTCAGCGCATTTACAACTTGATCCAAACTGTCACTATCTCTTTTTTTTTTTTTTAATTAATAAATGTGTCTAGCCATATGTGTGACAATAAACCCATTTATTTTGATGGTGATGTTCACATGCTTGCTGTGAAGCACATGTTTAAATGCTTTGCTGACAAGGCATGGGCGAACGGATGCCTTCTCCATAATGAGCTGGCCGGGTATCCCTAGCTGGCAACCGCAACAGGCTCCCTGGCTTCATCTGGGGACCAGACACTGGTGGATATTCATCATCAAGTGAGAAGGCTCCTGCAAGCGGCCGGCCTGACCCAGATAACAGCTTCACCCCCCCCCAGAGGAGGAGGAGCTGAGAGGAGCTTCCCATTCCCCCATGTTGAGCCTGGGACCCCAAGGCAGGCTTTGTGAGATCTGCTCAAAGGTGGTCTTTTAGCATGACAAAATGGAGAGACCGTGGGTCCAGAAAACAGAATCTAATGACCCCTTTGGTAATTTTTTATTGTCTGGTAATACTGTGCAAGTTTTTCATGGTCTTTTACAGAAAAGACTGTTTCTACTGTGAAGATACTGATTATGCAGTACAGTCCGAATTGCTGTCACACAGCTGTTTCCAGGCATACCAAATCTGTGTGAAAGTAGGACCACCTCTTTATTCTCGCACCTACATGTCATTGAAAAGATATTTCCAAGTTTACTTGTCACGAACGAGCATTTACATTCTTTTATCAACAAATGCAGAATTCTGTATCAATGAAGTACAATGCTAGTACAAATAAATTGCCCAGAAAAATACAGTCATTACAAAAATAAATCAATAGATTTCAAGCAGCAATCTCATTATGCATAGGGAATATTTTCCTGTTGCTGTGTAAAGGTGTGTCATGATAGTAAACTGGATTTCATTGTTTCATTATGTTCTATGCTAAAAGCAGCACCTTTTTCTTCACAAACTTTCCTTGATATGGTCTGATGTTGATATTTACCTCCCTGAATATGTTACTTGCTCAGCATTTTCATGGAACAATAAGGTAAAGAAATTTCATCATGTGGACTTTTCACAAACCATTAATTTAGATGAGATGTGGTTATTTATTCATGGGACATGAGCAGTCACCTCGTCCCATCAGTATGCTTTTTGACTGAACCACTGAATATTTTTACAGGGAAGAATAGCAGAACAAGGGCAATACCTACAGAGCTGAGTTTCAGAAGAATCTTCCTGAGATAGTATGTGAAATATATGTAATTCTTTTTCATGAAATAACTGGTATCAGCAAATAAGATGGAGCAAACTTACTGTATTTATTTGCATGCAAATTTAAGATCACTTTTGCTGTTATTTAAGCACCTATAGCTACAAGGAATTACTGCTTATATATAAAATTATGTGTATGAGTAATGTCAAAGACAATTCTTTTAAGGAAGAGGTGAATTAATATTGCTGCTGGATCTTTCCAGAGTTTGTATACTCTGATTTTTCTGTTTAACTGTGTGGCAGTGTTTTTCCCTGCTGTAATTATCAGTCTGCAAGACCCTAGTGCTCCCAGTCTGCCAGGCGGCTCTTCGGCGGGGGTATCTCACCGATGACTTAAAACGGGGCCTTGGCTTTTCCTTCCTCTGTGATTACAGCAGGTGGGCTAGTCACAGTTGGGATTTGGTTAAGACTTTAAAGTGCTGTTATTTTTAAAACAATATTCAATCTTTGGGAGGTGGTTGGGTTTTTTTCTGTTATACAACCTGAAACCTTCCATCTTCTCGTCAGGAGTGGTATTATCAGCCCTCGATAACAATAGCATTACACTGGGTTACAGATTGTCAATAGAGAGCTTGAACTTTCCATCAGGCCACCTCACATGTGTGGCAGCAGGGAAATGGCCTCTTTACCTCGTCTCATCTCAAGGTGGTTTGGGCTCAGGAATGCTTCCACCTGCATTTACAGAGTGGTGTTTCTCTGTTAATATCATCTTTCATCTCTGCGAGGATGTTTTGCTCTCTCTTGAGTTTTGGTCATCTTGTTGAGCTTTCTGGTGCCTTCATTTTTTACAAAACTCAGTTTTGTGTTGACCTAAGCTGACCTAGAGGTAGCCCTCCTTCTTTTGTCCAGTGAGATGAGACCTTTGTTAAGTTACATACATCCTGAGGTTACACATGAAAAAACATGTCATTAACGTTACTCGTTTATCTCCACACCTTAGGTTTCGGGATGACCACACCAGCAACCGTGGCTGGAAAAGTATTCCTCATAGTGTATGGCCTTTTTGGGTGTGCCGGGACTATCCTTTTCTTCAACCTCTTCTTGGAGCGCATTATCTCTCTCCTGGCGTTTATCATGAAGGCATGCCATGAGAGACAGCTGCGAAGAAGTGGTCTCCTACCTCCCAACTTCCGAAGGGGGCCAGCTATGTCGGGAGTGGGCAGCCTCGTGGGGTGGAAGCCGTCTGTTTACCACGTAATGCTGATTTTGGGAATTTTTGCTATTACCCTTTCCTGCTGCGCCTCCGCGATGTACACAGCAGTGGAAGGATGGAACTACGTTGACTCCTTGTACTATTGCTTTGTCACCTTCAGCACCATCGGCTTTGGAGATTTGGTAAGCAGCCAAAACGCTGCATACCAAAATCAGGGATTATACAGATTCGGAAACTTCATATTTATATTAATGGGAGTATGTTGCATATACTCTCTTTTTAATGTCATCTCAATCGTAATCAAGCAGGTTTTGAACTGGGTGTTGAAAAAATTTGAATGCAGATGTTGCCCAAAGTGCCATAAATCAAGCACCCGCCTCGGACGTCGCAATGCCATCACCCCAGGAGCCCGCCTACGTCGACATAACATCTCAATGGACACTGATGGACAGTACGACAGCGACACCGAGGGGAGGAGGCTCTCTGGAGAGCTGATATCCATGAGGGAGCTCACAGCATCAAATAAAGTCTCCCTGGCCATTTTGCAAAAGCAGTTGTCCGAGACAGCCAATGGCTACCCGAGGAATGTTTGTATCAATACGAGACAAAATGGTTTCTCTGCAGGGGTGGGTGCTCTAGCCATCATGAACAACCGTTTGGCAGAAACAAGTGATTCTAGGTAGAGTTTTTGAAATTCCTTTTGTTTCTTTAATAAAAATAAAATGGCGATTAGGGTGGAATTATCACTGTAAACTACTGGAAAGTTTTAAATTCAGAGACAGTCTTGGTATTCATTGGGCATTCAGCATTTTAGTTTCTGGGGCTTTTGTAAGTCTTCTCTAATATGCAGTAACATCTTTACCGTAATGTTATAATTTTCCCCAAAAGGTTTTTTGGAAGAGACTTGGGTGTCAGAATCTGATGCAATTATAAAAGAATGGCGTGCATGGTTATGATGGTGTCAAAACCAACATGTTCTTCTTCAGAACATAGCCTGAACCCAAACTCCGGGTTAAAAAATGCATAAAACAGGCAAGTTCGGCTCCAGATTCAAACTTGGGGTTGATAAGGTTTGGCTAAACCACTCTCTCACCATTTGCTGAAGTCTGGATCTGGCCCTGAACTTTGTACTCGATACCCTTCAGCAGTTCCTCATAGCAGGCCTGTATATAACATACACGTAGGTGACTGCAGCTACACCAGCTTTAGGGTGACTGTGCTTCACTTGAATAATTCTACTGACTTCAGTGGTAGAGGATCAAATGGGCTGAATTCTCCTGACTGTAAATGTTGGTTTTTAGCCAGTCTTGTCTGAAACACTACCTGCTACCTAACTCTTAAAAGTCGGGGGATTATCAAGAACCGTGTTAAAATGTGCAAAACTATTACTACCTGCTGAATTACTGAAAACAGTCAAGTGTCAACTTCGGTACTGACTTCATTTAATGCAAGAGAAGCCAGTATGCACCTCTGGTGTCAAATGTTTGCATCACCACTGCAATGCTTATTTCATTACTTTTACATGAAAATAAGTAGCTAAAATGAATGTAGGCTCTCTGTTGTCCTAAATTTGCATCTTTTACTTCTGCAATATTGTTGCAGAGATTCATGCAAATTATTTATTTGCAGTTCTTTGAGGGCCCCAACCCTATACTTGTTCCTCACAAATCTGGTTGTGAAGGTTATACAGACGAGCATTACTTTGGAGCTCCCCCAGAAGAACCCTATACTTGTTCCTCACAAATCTGGTTGTGAAGGTTATACAGACGAGCATTACTTTGGAGCTCCCCCAGAAGCTGGCTTCCCCCAAAACGTTGGTACGAAGTCAAAAATTGGCCTAAAGCTGTTGCTGCTGTCTTAAGTCATATTGAACCTGTGCTAGCTCAAACTGCTGAAGAAACAGAAGCATCTTTAAGCAAACCTGGTCTAAGTGTCTAGTTTAGCGTGACAAATGGGTGCATAGGAATTACTGCAAATCTCTTTCAGACATAGGGGCAAAGCTCTGGATCATTTCTCTAAATTCTGTACACTATGTCACTCCTTTAATGCTGTGAAGGTAATAAAAAGGGTTTTGCTGATTCCAGCAAGAAATATAACTTAAGCTTGAAGTCTGAGAAGCCACAATGGTCAGCTCTTGAAAACAACTTTTGTCATTAGAGGCAAGATTATGAGTACTAGGTTGATTGCTGAATAAATTGAAAAAGCTGTTGAAAACAAACTAGGAATATTAGAAATGTTTGAAAATATTTCCATGAAGTTTCATATAGATATTTTACTCTGTTGTTTATTTACTTTGTTTTGCATGGGTTTGGGGTATCCATCAGTTTGCTTTCCTTAGATTTGTACTAGTGCAAAATGTTTTGGAATTTAACCTCAGAAAACTAACTTTTAATTTGAGGTTTTGCACATTTGAGCCTGCCAGCTGAAGTATGGCAGTGATTGTATCCTTTGCCTGAAGGAGAAGGAACCAGAGCAGCAGATAAACCATCATACGTGGATCTGTATCATACTATAAACGTAGTCACAGCTTTTATCAAGGTCCGTTTGGCCAGAAACACTCAATGATCTTTGTGTTCTGTATCTACCTGATACGGACTTCTACTCAAGAGTATGTGGTATGGCAGAGACCACATTGAAGAGGCATTCATCTGGCAGGAGCTTCCCTGGTGGCAGAGAGACCTCCTAAGGTGCATGTGTCCGTGTGCCTGTCTATCTGTGCACTCCATCTTAGATGCTACATTTGGCCCTTTGAAGAAGCAGGCAGAGGTCAAAGTGTTTAGTGATCCTAATTTGAAGCCCACTGAAGGATAAATTTAATCAGGATGTGTAGGGGCAGGTCATGGTCTGGGAAAGACTCAAAGACCAACTGCAAATACCCAGTTCAGGAAGACAACTTCCAGAGCTTCAGGGACCATTTTTGGAAACAGCAGAGGCAGGGAACCAAAAGAATACAAATTTGTTCTTTTCCCTTGGGATTACCCCCAGGGGTAAATCTCTTTAACTATGATGATTTATGTGTTTGTTTATTAAGAGTGTATATGGGGCGCTGCTCTCTTTTTTGCTGCTAGACCTCTCTTAGGGTTGTATCTTGGTACATTTGCTGTCATGGGGACCATTACTCATTAGAACAGACCCTGCTGTGTGAAGTGCTGCATAAATCAAGGCAGGTGGGCTCTGTCCCAAAGGTCTTAAGAGTTTGAGTAGGTAAGATCCCACGCCACAGCAGAATTACTTAGGTTTATCGTTTTAGTCATAAAAACACGTTCAAATGCATTAACATTCTGTGAGCTCAAGAACTATATTTTTATTATAACAAATTTGCAAATTAAGGGGTTTTATTTTTTCAGTAAGTTGCTTTTAAAGCATAAATATTTTAACTGTGATTAGGGACCTGTTTAAATGTTTGTAAATTGTTTTCAAACTACCTGTTCCTGCCTGGAAAATACAGTGAAGTAGAATGAAATTGTATATACCTCCTGCTATTTCTGTACTGAGTCCAGTCAAAGGCAGACATGCAGTCTGTTGTAATATGATTTAAATGTTCCTGAGTCTTTTTGGTGCCATTGCAGGACCCTTTGCAATTCCTATTGACTTCAGGGGAAGTTGAATTAGCTCCCAGAGCTGGGTTCCCCAAGGGATTTGGGCATCTGACTGCTAATCTATGCACTTAGGTCTAATGTTTCTTTACTCCCAAGATCCTTGATAAACTCCATTCTGCTTCTCCTTAGTCTCAGAGGCATACAAAGTGCATGCCCAGTTTTCTACCAGTGCCCCTATTTCTTGCAGCACACATATCCCCAGAAGCTGACACAACTCAACCACAGGGACCCCCAGCTCATATCTAAGCCCCGTAAAAATCCCCAGCCCCATCTGGCTCAGCAAGGCCAGTTTATGAAAGGGTTCAGAGCACAATTACTGAACTGGGTCTCACAAGGAGTGGCCTTACAGTTCCCTCGTACTCAGTAGCCCAAGTATTTTTCAAGGACGCATGAAAACCAAGCTCCAGATCTCCACTCTTCTGCCTGCCAGGACTACCTGGGCACCCATCACCCGTGTGCATGAGTACATGAGCCAAGAGGACATAGGAGATTTGAGATCAGTCTTTCCTAGTCCTTCCTGCTCTTTCTTTAGCTTTCTTTTATGACAACTTCTCTTTAAACTTGCCAAACTTGGGTACCTAACTCCTCTCTTTTATTGTGCATGGTCCAACTCAGGATTCTCCAGGGCAGCCTCCTTTTGTGAATTAAACCCTAAACATGAACCAGTTGCACCAAGTGCAATTCCTCCTGGTATTTCATTTCCACAGACAAAGGAGATACCTGCAATACCCGGACACAGGCTGAAGCACAAGAAATCAGAAGGAACAGAGTGGGACAGTGAAAGCACACTGCACTAGATTGCACTTTCTTTTCAGGTAACTTGGGAGTTGTATTACATTCTTGAAATGTTTTTTTTTTCCCAGGTTTTAGTTTTGGACAGCCTTGAAAGGATGCAGTTAACTTAGGATTTAAAAGTTCATCTTCCCTGATACAGCCGCCTCTGCACCACCCTGCAAAACAGCAGCAGTGACTGCACTGGCGTAGACCCAGACATCCCAGCTGCCTGCTGAGCAGCTGTACAGGCAGCACGGATGGGAGCTCAGCCCCTGTGCCCCAAATTGGTCTTTTGCTGTCTGAGACTGAGAAGAGTGTTCAGGAGCAGCAGAAAGCTACAGGACTTAGGACTTCTCTGTGAGACAGTCCCCATTGAGAGCAATGCTTGTACAGGCATGAGCTCCTCAGACCTCCAGCGTGAACGGAGGAGATGATAGTGTGTTCACCTGACCTGTGTGCTAATACCATGCAGATGAGAATTAAAATCTAAGTGAAAATTAATAAGGGACAATGACCAAATCCAAGTAACGTCTTCTCTTTCCCCTGGAGCTCAGAGCAAAACAGTTACAAGGAACGGTTTCTCATGAAACCTGTAGTGTTCGCCAAGTCACATTTACTTCTTAGGGTTCATCTTTCCTCTGTGTATCTCAGACAAAGTTTGGAGTCACACTGAGATGTCATCCGATTCTCTTTGGTTTCTTCCCATCTGCAAACACACTTCTCATTTTGTGCAAAAAATTCAGCTTACCTTTTATTTCCTTGCAATGCAAAGGATGTCCTTCAGACGATATAAATGTTGAGAGAAGTAATCTCATTGACCTCAATCACAGATTAAAGTTTCTGAAGGACAAGGCTGTAGTTTGCTTGTCTCCCTGCAGAAGAGGCATTGCACAAGTAACTCCTGTTACTGCTACCAAGACATACAAAGGTACTTTAGGCAGTGGTTGGGGCTTTGCAGCAGTAGGAACAACTGAAAATGGAAAGAAGGTCTGTTACAAAGGTTGCTTGTGCCTCTTTGACATGTGCTTGCTATTTGATAACCCAATTGCCAGCTCTAATTGCAGCAAAAATAGCCAGTGGAAGACAAGAGAGGTATAAGAATCACATTAAAGCTCTCAGTGACCACCCCATGCCATGCTGGGGTTATCCAGAGATGCAGTGCGATGCTGCCTGTCAGTGTAGCACTGGTGTCCCAGCACAGCTTCTGCCCTGGCCCTTGTTCTCTTCCTTAGCATTCTGTGGGTGAAAATTTGGGTATACTGCGACCATTTACCTGTATTTCAGTCATGTCTTGACTTGCTACTGAAAGGAGGACTTGGGCAGCAGTGGAGGCCATATAGCCAGGCATGCGGGCTCGGTATAAACCTGATTGCCTGTGTGGGATTAATTTATAATTATATGGAAATTAGCTGTAGCAATGAGACCAATCTCACTTTTTTGTGTTTTTCTAACCTTTAACTTGAAAAATATTCAGTGACTAATTATTACAATGAATGTTCAGAGCTAATCTAAACAAAATCGTACTTTGCTGATTGCTAGCACATCTATGGCTATGGCTTCAGCTCTAATTGGATTACTAATGTGCCTTTCCAAACCAACACACATTTTCAATGTTACATTTAAATAATACAATAAATGTTATGTTACATAATAAATTCAATTAGGGCATATTAATACTTGACTCTCACAAAATAACTACTGAAGTGTGCATTGCACATTGTATAACCAATATGCAATTACTTTTTTGTGAAGACTTCCATATTTGAGCTCATATTCTGCTTTCGTGAATACTCATGCTAGGAAAACAGAAGCATTATCATGGAGTCATAGAATAGTTTGGGTTGGAAGGGACCTTTAAAGGTCATCTCATTATGTTGTCTGTGGAAAATGCATGAAGGTATGGCCAATTCCACTGGTATTTGACTCATAGGATATGCATATTAATGTATGCACAGTAAATGGTTCATGATGCTTTATAAATATGTTGTGTACCAACGGCACTGAGGAAGGACTACTTCAGTTTACATGGCCACAGTCCGAATGCAGCTACCAATAAAGATGCATGCCTTTTTTTCTTGCTCCTTTTGTTTATTAAATGGATAACATCCACACTTTAATTTGAATATACCTTTAAACCAGGAAAAAAAAGAACAATGCAATTGCCCTAAATATTGCATAGCCAGAGGTCTAGGATCAAATCCAAACTTTCAACTCTTGGGAACCAAAATAGTGTAGTTCTGCTTTGAAGTGGAGCTGCAAACCTGCAGCCTTCCTATCTGTTGTGTTTAGTCCTTCCTTGAGAAAGGAAAGAGACAGTAAATATGAATACAGTTTATAGCAGAGTACCCAGTAGTCTGGCAATTTAGCAGGAGATAAGAAATGCAAGCTTTTCTCAAGGTACAGCAAGTGTACTTTTATCAAGGAATAAAAAGTGTGGGGAAAGGGAGAGGCTCAGAAGTATTTTCCAATAAATCCAGCAGAAACCAAAGACTTGCTTTGCTCTCCATATGCACATGCATTATGCCCCATCACAAAATAGTGAGACACCATCACAGCCCCGAGTAGCTCTTGTGGTATCACAGGCTCAGCTGGCTCATCTGGAACATGGAGGGAAGTGTTTTGTGAGACAAAGAGGGAAGAGAGAGGGGCAGCACGCTTACACTCACCATCTGCACTTCATTCAGGAGGTGAACACTGTCAAGGGCTGATTTTGGGAAGACGATCACCCAACCTATACTGGAAAAGCAGCCATGCTGATCCCTAACAGTGATGGGTACATTATAGGTGCAGATTCCCATGCCTCTGGTCCCCACAGTCCCTGGGCCATGTCATGCCCAGGTGTGTGCCAGCCAGCTCCCAAGCCTGGACTCAGCATGAGGAAGCACCGGGCGTGAGGATGTAGGTGGTTTTGAAATTGTGTAACATCATTGTCCCAAATGTTTTCAGGATTAGGCCCCCCCAAGCAGATGATGCTTCATCAGACTGTCTTAAGAAATACAAAGATGTTTCCATAATCCGTTTGTACTTCACGGACTGTAAGATTACTTTTTAAAGCCAGTGAGTCAATGCAAAATTAATGCTTTTATAACAATATACAATAAACAACTTTGAAAAAATTACTGACATTTCTGGCAATGTGCAATTCAACCACCAAGTGTTTTCTCAGTGGTTATCATTTCCTAATTTTGTATCAGTGAATCAGTTTTATTCCCTGCAAGTAAAATACGTCCAAAAATTTTTGCTTCTGGTGACATTGATGGGCTGTACAGGCAGTGCAAGAATTCAGTTCCAATTTTATTGTAAAACCTCAGTATCTGAAAGCACAACATCTGAAAAATGTTTTGGGTGTGTGTGGAGACATTGTTTATTTACAAAAATAAAAAACGGCATCCCTTCACATATACAGACACACACTTTTAGCTCACTGGAATACTACCTTGTTGTATACTCTCTGCAAAAATATCAGTTTGAAATTTCAAGCCAACTTAAAAAGACTTCAATGATAATGTATCTGCTCAAAGGTATTTCTGTGCAAATTTTATTTCTTTTTTAAGGGGTACAGCTTGGTAGATATCTTTAATGGAGTTGGCATTATTATCTCCTGTTACAAATGTCAAGAATTTTACTTCTGCAGTTAAATCCACTGGCTTTGGTATTTGCTTACTTCTGTATTTCACTAAGTGTGAATTACAAAAGGAATGACCAGTTCTGTGCTGGTTTCTGGTTGGTATCACTTTCCCATTTGCATTGATTGCAAACAGTTGAAATATTAACACCAGCAAATTAACCAGCAAATGTTCCAAGACACACCAAAATTAGACACTTTTCTGGATATTTTGCTTTTAAAAATTGTTTTGTAAAATCTAAATTCTGAGTATAAATTATTTGTCATGGTTGGAATTAGCAGACTGAATATTTTTTCCTACGAACAGAAATCCTTTACATTAATTCAGTGAAAGATGCTAAAGATACAGTTTTATGTAACAAGTCCTTCCTATTTTATTTGCCTATATTATCTAATTTGTTTAAACAAAGTTGGAAGGGTGTAAATCCCATTTGGAAAGTGCCCTTCCCTGTACATTCACTCCTGTGAATAGAGCTTCTAAAACTGAGACTACCAGGTTGCTGCAAACACAATTATATGTACAAATCTTCAAAACTTTAATATTTTTACCTGTTTGGCAATTGCAAACTAAGGGCATGGTAATGATTCTAATTCAGGCAAAGAAACAAAAATAATAGGGCTCCACTGATGACTACTGATGACTTTCATCAAAAAGACCACCAGTACACAGCTACAGCATCAAGGATGATTTACTGACCCTTGATGCACAAAGATGGTATTTTGGAGGTTGGTTCAGTTTCTGGGAGTTTACGCCAGGGTTGTTAAAGCAGCTTGGCTGGGTGATAAGGGGCAATTCCCTTCGCTGTGCCTCAGGACACGGTTTGCCATTGCCCTGGCCAGCTGCGGCTCCTAAGGGTGGTCTTTGTCTTTAGGTGTCCTAAACGCCTGCCCCTGCCCTTGAATCAGGGCTGACAACTGTGCTATTTGAATTGTCAAGATATTTAAAAAAAAAAAAAAAAGGAAAAAAAAAAAAAAAGAAAGAAAAAAAGACTGACATTATATCGAGAAGCACAGCGAAGTGCTGTAGCCGGCACTGGGCTGTTTCTGGCCACCTTTGAACGCTGGTTTGTACCCGAAACTGGAGCGTTTGGGACCCAGGTGCAGTTATCGACTCATTTTACATTCAGCCTCTATATCAGCAAAGCAGTAACACTGTGATCCTACTTTCCTCATAAAACGGATAGAGAGATTTGTTCAGGCTTTCTGTACGATGACAGCATATATAAATATTACAAGACAAATCAATTACCAAGTCCGGTTATATCTGCTAAGAGATCTTTAGGAGTAAAAAAAGGGAAAAATTGTCGTACCATCCTACAAGTCCAGTGAAGCAACAAAAGTGGTGCTCTGAACAGAAAGTAAGGTGCTAAAATACACAATTGGGTCCCAAAGCTCAGGCATGTGGCACAAAATTACCGTAGCATTCATTTGTACTGCTCAATGCACCTTGAGGGAAAGCCTCAGTTTCTGACAGCACGAGGTGGTCAAGGCTTATATTTTCTTCATCTGTATTGAAAGCAAAATGTGCCCTGGTCTGAACAGCACTCAGGGATGGAGTTGCCCCCATCCCCAAATTTAAGCATGCCCATGGACCAGAGACTGTGAATACTGGCCCAGTACCCAGCAGAAAACAGACCTGCCTCGGGGTGTCTGTGGTTTTTGGAGAGGAGCTGAATGTCATGGTGACCTGCAGCTGCCTCCTCCGGCCAAGCCTCCCCCGGCATGGGATCCATCTCACCGCCAGCCCCTGCTCTGCAGCCAGCAAACGTACTGCCAGGAAAGCGGTGCAAATGATCAGCAATGCAGTCATATCCTGGCCTTCTCAATGGGCTAAAAACATCTGAAAAATATAGAAAGCATTTTCTATTTTAATGATCAGAGGGGCGTTGCCCATTATTCATAGCCTACACGCAAGATGTCATGATTTTCAATTTTCCTGCGCTGATCATTCAATCCATTTCACAGCTGACCTTCAAGTGGTCATGGTTTTTCCAGAAAAAAAGAGAAAAAAAGCCAACAACAAAAAAAACCCCACCCAATATCAGCATATCAGAAAAGCAAAATAATCCTAAATGAGATCGTAATGAGGTCACATGCAAAAGCTGTGAGCAGAGCTGCTTCTGTCTGCAGCAGCAAGCTGCTTCCCCAGCAGTAGGAGAAGTTTGGGTTCAGGAGAGCATCAGCTCTTTCTGAAGACACTTTTCTGGCACTTTCTGAACACGTTTCTGTAACTGTTTCTACACCATTAGGGAAATTTCTCATCATTGGTACTGAAATCACAGGATGGCAGCAAGGTTTAGATAAGATTTTACCATCACTGGTGAATATGGGTATTAGCCAGGGACTATTGTAACACCCGAGAGGAATTTCAGCTGAGCATTGGTCAGAAAAAATTACATTTCTCTGGCCAGAAACAGTCACGGCACGTCCTGGTGCCTGGTTTCACTCACCGTACTCCCAAAGAAGTTACCTAAACAAGCCAAAAGAGACGGTAGGTTCTAGAAAGCAAACGCTGCTCTTGCCTGAATCTGGAGTAACTCAGTTGAATTGCAGGTAATAAATAGCCTAATTAAGTAGACATAATGACTTTCAAATGCCTGCTAGAAGTCAAAAGGAGCTGCATGTATTTTTCCAGCACGATTTCAGCTGTGTTGACTGAGTCAAGAGGTGAAATGAAGCAGCATAAATTCCTGTAAATCACTGATTAGAAAGCATGGATTTTTACTCTCTTTCAGATGTTGCTTCCTAGCAAAACGTTAAACTGGAATAAATTTCAAGATTTAAATCTGTTTAAACAAGTGGGATTTAAAAAAAATGCTTTAATTCTGGGTTGATGGGAACTTTGCCTCTAACACATACCATAATCATGAATGCTTTTAACGAAACAGTCCCATTTTTGATGTCAGCTCAGGATTTTTCCATTCTAAGATCTTTGAATGAAGAGGACTAAAAGCCATATACTAAGCCAATTAAACACAGATCACATTTCTACTGGTATGTTATATACAGCTTGCAAGCAAAAAAATGGGTATTTTGGGCTTGGCACCCCTTCATTCACAGAAGCATGGTTATGGACCTAGGAGGTAGAGGTGGCTGATGTGCTGCCGCATTGCAAAGCTGTGCAGAGGCATTGGCGGAGGATGTGTAGAGCTGGTAGTTAATGAGACCATGGAAGAACCCACTGATGGTGTTCGGGGAACATTCCTGTGTGTTTTTAACGCTGTGATACACGGCCGAGTATGAATTCTGTACATCTGGGAGGATGTCAAATTCCAGGTGACCTTTGGATTGTTGTAATTAAGCTATTACAAAGACTTTTGAAATAAACAGGAGAAAAAATGTTGCCTGGGATGTGTACGCAAGTACTCTTCTCTTCTGAGCATGGGGAGCAGGAGGTGAGGCAGAATCACCTCCTGGCTGAGAGATCCTCTCTGAAACGTGTGGCTTGGAGACCACGGAACTGTAAGGGGAGACCCCACAGCCCACCAGATGCTGACCAAACACTGTATGGTCAAGCAGATCCGGGGAGGATAGTGTGAAATGCTTCTAATACACGTGATGCTCATCTATTAAAGTTTGCAGCTGACTGATCCTTTGCTTTACAGTAAATAGAGAGCAGATGGAAATTGTTTGCTCTGTAAACAGTTATAAGGAACTCCCTGTATATCCCCTCTCCCCAACTTCCATTCAAATCAATAGGATCCATCTGTCCAAGGTATTAAGAGAAATCCTGGAAATTTTGGTATTGACTAGAAGGGCGCTTAAAAAATGAATCACGCTGCAAACAGAGAAATGTCACTGCACCAAACATGGAGGCTTGCTAATCTTGCTAGATAACATGGACCCAAAGTGCAAACCCTTCTGGTTTATAAACCCAGCCAAAACCCATATTGCTGACCCCTTCTCCTTAGCTAATTAAAACAAGCCCCAGCGAGAGCTGGTGCTGGGCGCGTGCTGAGGATGACACCCGCTGCTGCAGTGTCCCAGACAGACACACAACCTGCAAGCGCTGGTTTGACAGCCCCTGCTTGCCAAAACACACACAAATTACTTTCCCAGCAGAAAAGCAAAGGCCTGATGAGTTGCAGCCACCAGAAGTTATGCCGGGGCAGGCAGCGGAGGGGAGAAGGAAGCTCTTGGCTGTTCAGCACTGACTCCACTGATGCTGGGTGTCCTCAAAGATGCTGATGCTGGGAGTACCAGTTCCCCTGGGATTTATTTGGGGTCTCCTATGCTTCGGAGAAGTTAAGATTTTCAGAATATTTCAATTATTTCTTCAGAATTCCAACCGTAAAGTTCTCCATCACAGAGTATGGGAGGAAAACCCTACTAATCTGATAGATATTAATATTTACAGAAAATACCTTTTTTTAAAAAAAATAATAATTCCACTTTCTACACCACTCCATTTTGATGTTACTGTTCTGGTACCTTCCTGGTTTGCAAATATATCCCTTCCTGGAGGAATCACCAGCTGCCTCAGCTCATTTCCTAATGGGAAAAAAAGGTACTGAGCTCTGCTCTCCAAGGAGGCAGCAAAGCAAATAAGGGGAAGAGAAAACTCACCTGGACGGGCAGCACCAGCAGCTCCCATGACAAGTCCTGAGGTCTCTCAAGTGGCTCATCCTGGTGTAGGCAAAAGGCCACTGTGAAAGCGTCCGTCCTTGGTGTATATCATGAGGTAGGAGAAGACAACCAGCTTGCTGGGAGCCGACTTCCCTTGTTTCTGCTGCTGGAAAGCCAGGCTGCCCTTCTGGTAAGCCTGGGCTGGCTCGCTTAGCGCCTCAGTGACCGCTCTAGGAGCCGACACAGGGCTGCCAGTACCCAGCCAGGGCATGCATCTGCCTCCTGCCCCACAAAACCCTTTCCAGAGGCAGGAGTGTAAAAACAGGCCTTAATCCAACTTACTGCAGCAGGATCCAGCCCTCACATAAGGGCTATATTTATATTTATATTGTGTTAGAGTACAAAGCGTTTACATTACAGGGATGATGGGCCCACCTCAAGCTCCCAAATGTCTCACCCCGATCCTATCACACACCTGTACAGGTACCAGCTCGGCATTCAGGCTGTCCACCGGCGTGTCACCGCTGTGCCACACTGGCTTCCCTCCTTTCCAGCACCCCCCGCAATGGGCACACATGCATTTCTGACACCCCTATCCTGCTCCCAGCTCACTGAGACACAGCAGGAGACGTGGCCTTAATTTCAAGAGAAGCGAGCATGATGGATAAAACCCTGCATGAGGGTTGATACGTACACAACGAGGCAATGACAGATGATTCATTAGACCTTGCGCGGTGTGGTTTGGGGTTTAATGACATATTGCGTTTTTCAGTGGTTCCAGCCACTGAGTTGCAAACTTCATTGGATTAAGATCACTGCTGTTGCATTTTCCTGGGTCTGAATTTCCTTCTCCTTCCACCTCCCATGGGCAGCCGATCACACACTGAGAAACACACCGTCATCTCCTGCACAAGGCTATACCCTATCCAGAAAGTGCATTTTGTGCAACTATTACATTTATATAGGAAGGTTACATAAAGGTTAAAATGCAGCTCACCCTAGTCATGTAACCAGTTATTTTGGTAGAAATGAGGCTATTTAAATGAGCGAGCCAAAAAAAGGTTTCACCTGAAATACCCTTGAAATGTGCTGTAGAAGTCATTAAAGCCCTCACCATGCTCCCTCTTTGTCTCTTTACTTTTAGCCAGTTTAATTGGTCTTTTGCCCCATTTATTCCCCTGCCTGCTTCCAGGTCTCCTGTTTCTTTCCCACTGCTTTATTCTCCCAAATTCAAAAGCAGTGTGTGAACTTGTGACCTGCTGAAATCGGTGACAAAGCCTCCATGGCTGAGCTGATCACCGCACCGCCTCTAAAAATCAATCACGCCCTCATGTTTGCACTAAACCTCCCCGTTCCCCTCTGCTCCACAAGCGATTCCTTCAAAGGATGAAATACCGTCACTGGGGGTAATTAAAAACAGTTCGTATCCTGTTAGGATTACAGGTTTAAAAATCTGAGTGCCAGGGAAGAAACAAGGTGCTTACAGTTTTCGTAGGAAATGAACTCCCACAAGAAACATATAACTCAATTTTGCTGTCAGATGTTCCCACAGACTCCTCTTGAAAGTCAGCCGAAACTGTACATATGTGCTTGAAATCAGTTTTTTTTAAAAAAAAGTTAGATTTATATTTAGATTGTCACCCTCCAGTCATTCAAAACAGTTCATGTGGGAAGTTTGTAATGCTGTGATGAAACCTTTTATTTTGGCGTTTATTGACATTTGAGTGTCTATAATCACAGCTACACTGCTGCACTGACTTTGAGGCTGCCGGTCCTCCTGTAACCCGTAAGATCTCACACAGACATGAGGTCCCTTGTGTTTAGATCCCTTTCCAGGAGAGCCATTGGTGAACGTGTGACAGTGACCCGTTAACAAAGACAGACATGAAGTGCCATCAAAATCGAGAAGAGTTGGCCTCAAGTCTCCCCTCCCCAGAGTCACAAACTGCTTTCCCTCATAGCGTTGTTCTGTTTTAATGGTAAAGCAAGCAAGCAGAACCTGAAGCAACACATTTGCGTGCCCAGGGAGAGATGTGCTTGCAGGGAAATCTTATTTCCTGTGCAATCTTCTGCGTGAGAACTTCTGATTGCCTCTAACACAACACATCATGTTGCCACCAAGAGAGATGGCTTCCTGAGTGATTCAGCCCTGGAGTAACGGCAAATGATTTGGAATACTTTCTCTTTGGGCATATTTGCTGAAATAGGAGAGGCAGCCCCCTTCCCTCACCCCGATAGTTGCCGGTACTGCAGCTGGATGCGTGTTGTGCAGCTTTATGTCTATATATCCTATATATATATATCAGAAATACATATATATGTCTGATATCAGGAAAAATTTCTTCACTGAAAGGGTTGTTAAGCATTGGAACAGGCTGCCCAGGGAAGTGGTGTATTTAAAAGACAAGTAATTGTGGTGCTTAGGGATATGGTTTAGTGGTGGACTTGTTAGTGTTAGGTTAATGGTTGGACTTGATGATCTTAAAGGTCCTTTCCAACCAAAAGAATTCTGTGATTCTATGATTCTATATATCCACCACCTAAATGTCAATTGGTTGGCAAAATACCACATGTATGGCTCACTTGGCCAAGGAAATTATTCTGACCTCCTTATGCTGCTGGTAAACTAGAGAAAGGAATAACAAATGGATCTAATGCATTTGTAACTGATGTGCTTGGGTTTGCCTTGATAAGAGTAGCCACCTAATTGCATCTATTTGTTTTCAGTATGGTTTGATCTCCTATCATGTATTACACCAAGGGCAGGCATGTGCGCTAGAGTGGATACTGATCACCAGTAAAAGTGTGCCAGTCCCTCTGGCACACAAGTTCTGTGCTGTTCTTCAGATCTTCGTTATGCTATGGAGATAAACCCTCCATCCTCACTGACCCATGGACCGCTGGCCACCCCTGCCCCTTCCTGGGGGAACTGTATGGGACAAGTGACTCCAAGTCACTCAGAAAGGCGCTCTCAGTAGGAAGTATGTGGGAATTTGATAGTAAGTGTCTTTTAAATGAGGGATTTCCACTAACCTGTGGTGTCCAGGAAAGAAAAACTGTTTAGCCTAACACATTACAGCAGTTTAATTTTAACGTGACAAAAAAAAAGTGATGAAATTAATGGAGGGACCAAACCCAGGGGGACTCCTCTGGGGTAACGTGAAGGGGTCACTTTGCCCTATCCACGTGCTTTGGGCTCTCCCCAGCTCACTCCCACCCTGGTCAGGCAGGGTCTGAAGTCTTCTCCTGCATCCCTGGCCAGAGCTGCATCTGTGCCAGGAGCTGCAACAGTCTGTGCCTCATTACATCAACTGGATTAGCAATGCGAAATCAAACCATTTCATCTGAATTATGCAGTGAGAGAAACACTCCTGAAATCTCTGCAAATCAGGTAGAACCCATCAGCAGTTATAAAGGAACAAGCCAATATTGGATGAGATGATTGTTCATAGCCATATAATGATGCTGAATCTTTGCTCTCGGCTCTTCATGACTGCAAGTAAAATGTGGATTTGTGCTGATGTTTATTTTTATCTTTCATCTTCTGAAATGTAGGTATAATTAAGCCACCTCTCATGAGCATCAGCTGTGCTATTAGAGAAGAAATTAAATATTCCTATGTAGATCTAATAGATGATGGTAAATGTTAGCATATCCTTGAGATCTGCAAGATAGTTTAAGCAGAAATTACCTTATATTAAAAAACAGTTATAGGCAGTTATAGGCTGTATCCGCAGCCCTTTAGAGAAAAAAATGAACAATCAAGAATAATTTTTTAGTGACTTTCTCCATCTGAACTGCAATCACCTTTTTTCTAACTCCTCAGAGCATTATCAATAACAAGAAGCCCGTGGATGAATTAGATACTCCGTCTTTGCTCCCTTCTGTCACTGGTACTTCTACTGCCCATGATTTCCAGGCATCTCATGACTAGCCTTAAGCTTATCCTCAAGGCACTGAATGAGAAGCTTTTGGCATCCTCATCTCATATACATTACTTGATGACCTGAAGGGTCTTTTCCAACCTAAATGATTCTGTAATTCTATATGCAGAAACTCAGACACCGGAGAGTCAAGGACTTGTCCATGATAACACAGGGGAACTGCGCAGAAGTTAACAGCAGAGCCTTGAACCCCAGACCAATGTCGTAGGCAGCACATTTTTCTATGTGGTTTCTCCTGAAGATGATGAGGATGAGAGTCCCAACCCTACAAATCTTGAGCACCTTGGCTCCAACAGAAACAGAGTATTTGGCATTTTCCGAATTTTTCGCCAAACCTGGTGCTCCCCATGGCAGCAGGCGGGGCAGGGCCCACCGCGTGGCTCCTGGAGCATCCATCCAGGCTGGAGCAGTCAGACAGCCTGGCTGCCTTGTGCACAAAAAGGTGGTAAAAGAGGACATAAGGCCACAGCACTGAAAACTTGAGGGTATTATTAAAAGCAAAGGAAAGAGCCAAAAGCAGATGTTGCCATGTATAAAGCTGACGGGGACAAATCCTCCCATCACGCAGGTATCAGAATTAGGAAGCAGGAGTCAGAAAGCGGCCCAGCTCAGAGGGATTTTAACAAAACATCCGACTATCAAAGTAGTCTAAAAAAAGTATAGCTCTAGGTTTTGAAACTGCCAGTGAAAAGACAGCTGCATCCCTCAGCAATTTTAAAAGCTACCCTAAGAATTACTTTATTTTTGCTTTGTACCTGAGCATCGAAAAGCCGATGAGCTAACTTTTTAGTAGCTTTTTTATGGTATCACCTCCCAACCTAAATGCATTTTGATCTACACTGCTTTGCTGTAAAAATATTACTTCAAAAGTGCACGTGAAAACAACTGTGAAGGATTGTTCACTCTTTTGTTGTCTGGTTTCATCTACAAAACAGCAGAGATGACAGAGAAATATGAGGCTGTGGACAGATACTGCTGGAAGTCCCTAGAAATACCATAACCACTTTCCTGCTAGAGCACGTCAGTTGATTTTCCAAAGCGAGTGGTAAAATCACCAGTCCAAAATTCTGCCTCATGTCACAGGCGCTTTTGCTTGCTTTTCTGCACAGACACTGAAGACCGGTGTGGCCAGCAAATGCCATCGGAGAGGGCTCATACACACTCTGTGCCCCTCCACAGAAGAACACACAGCATCACACAGGCAGAGGTGACAGCTAACGTGGCTGTGGGAGCCCAAAACACACGCTCACCATGCATTGCAACGCACGGGGGTCAGATGCTCAAGGCATCCCTGGGCATCGTACACACGCCAGTGCAGCCTCTGATATTTAGAGCCCCTTAAGCCAAATCTGGGGACACCCAGGTGCCTCTGGGGGATTTTGGGGGCTCTCTGGGGTCCCTCTCGGCAGCCTCTTCTTGCAGAGCTGCGCCAGCAGAGACCCAGCAGAGAGGGACAGGAGCACTGCAGGGGCCTCAGCACATCAGCTGGGGTGTTTTAGCCATCTCTCCCCTTCCTGCCCCTCACTTTGATCAGACCTGCAGGCCTCCTCAGCACCCAAACCCTGAGCAGGGGAACGGGTGCCACCACGATGCCCAGGTCTCCCTCGCAAGCCGGCTCCTGGGCACCTGCATCACCCACAGCGCTGCAGTGCCCTGAGTATGGCTCTTGGGGCTGAGATGCCTGAGAATTTTGCAGAGCAGCCACAGCACCACTCAGCTCCGTTGCAGCTCCATCATCAGCCCTGGGGCAGTGCCCAGAGCACCGCCAGCATCCAGTCCTTTTGCCAGCGGAAGATGGACTGGCACTGGTGCCCAAAGTGCTCCTGGATGACCTTCAAGCGAATAAATATGTAACAACTCCAGCGGAGGAGACTCAGGAGCCCTTTAGTTAAGAACATAGTTTGATTAAAGTGTTTTAAAGAAACTGTCTTTGCCTGAGAAGAGGCGAGGAGGGCTGGTGCATTGGCAGCACCCTGGTGTTCAGGGTGACGCTGCTGCTCGCAGCAGCTCTTTGCCCGTCAGCCCTTCTGCTCAGCAGCAGACACCGTCCCCACATCTCCCACTCTTGATGAAAATCTGGTGCCATGACATGGAGGGTTTCCACAACCCACTGGGAGGGAAACAGCTTCCACAAGGCAAATCATTGCAAGCCACTGCTGGTACCCACAGATGTCCATGGCCAGGGGGAAGGTTTCCCAGTGCCAAAGCCAATTTTGGTACGCCCAAGGCAGCAACGGTAGCACCCCAGGTAGTCAGGAGAGGATGTATTTGCTGCATCATTCAGCGTTGTCAGTCATCTTTGTTTTAAAGTCTTTTAAAACTCCAGAAACTGCAGCTGGCATTATTAGCATCAGCCCTATACCCGCCGGTATCTTTCTAGTACACCATTAATGTTTAATACGCCACGTCTGCAGCTCTGGGAGTCTGGGAGCTACCAGTCAGCATCATCCCTCGAAGAGCTTGTCCCCGCTTGGTTCAGTGCTTTCTTGTGGAGACAGGAAATTTGCTCTGAATGTTATTAAAGCACCTGCAAGGCGGATGCCGCAAACGTGAGGAGAGACTCCGAGTATGCAACATTGCGCCTTTTGAGTGGTGCGGTGTTTAATTCAAACCACAAAGGTTTTCTCTGCTGCAGTTAAATGGCACGGTGTGCAGAGCTGCCCCAGGGAGAGTGAAGTGACAGGTCCCCATGGGGATTTTCTTCCCCTGCTGCTCAACAAACTCAGTCATTCACATCGTAATCTATTATTGATGGACACTTCTGTCTGGAGAGTGTGTGGAGTTGCAAGCTACTAGAAATACAGGGTAGAATAACTACTGCTCTCCCCAGAGAAGGGCTGAGTACAGGGGCGAGTGTGACACCCAAGTAGTTTTATTTAAAGGTGCTGTCACCCACAGCAGGGACTGGTCCTGCTTCGGGGGAGAGTAAAGAGCCCGTCTCCTTCCAGGACATCAACAAGAACGGCTGTTCAGATTCATATACTTTTCTGCTATGATCTGGATAAAGACCAACATCTTCCTAAATAGTTTTTCCAGCAACTATTTTTGGCCACTCCGTCCATTTTAAAATGGGGACTGCTGACTTTTGGGGTACACTGAAGCCGAGACTTGTTACTTCTGTTAGGTTGGTTTCTGGCCAGTGACTCTGAAACCGCTACAAGCAGAGCCGGGTTTACCCCAGCCAAGCTCACGCTCCGTCATGGGGGCTCGTCCTTATTCATCACAGCTTGTCCGCTCCCGTGTGTGTTTTTAACACGGCCTGACAGAAGGGCACAGAATGGTGGGAAAAGAAGATTATTTTCAGAAAGCTGTCCCTAGAAACATGAATTTAATACATTTTAATCTCTATATATTAATTTTTATGTATATATTAACTTTTCCAATTGTTTCCTAACTCTTGGTCAAGAGTGTCAACATAAGCTAAGTATGAGGAGGCTTTTATACTAAGCTTACATAAGCACCCAACATACTGCCATAGTTATATTACTATTACACCTTAACAGGTGATTACAGGTGATTTTAACAGGCCACTCAAGTCTCCTAAAATACCAAAGGTTTCCTGACAGCTTTCCTTTCTCACCAACCCACTGAGGGAACAGGAAGGCATCTGGGGAACAGACTAACCTCTGTGTATCAACACAACCTTCAGGTCGCCTAGTCCAAAAAGCATCTCAAGCCTAAAATTCCCCTGATTGCATTTCTACAAAGGTGAATGTTTCAGCAGGCACAACACAACCTGATTGTATCAAGCTTTCTGCCATCCACGTCCTGAAGCTGTTCTGCCTGCACACGTCCAGGAGCATCGATCTTGCAGCCACTTTCCTTATTAGCTGGAATTGAAAGACTAGAAATTGGATTATTTCTGAGTGCAAACAGCCTTTTTTGTTTGTTTGTTTGGCCTTTTTAGAGCAGCGCATCAAGGGCATCCAAAAATGGCATCCTGTCCCTCTCCCACCTCCCCACAAAGGGCTCGCCCCTGCTCAGCCGCAGCACAAGCTTCCCTTGCCACCGGCCTCTGTTCCCAGCCAACATCTACACTATCAACACGCAGAGGAAGGGAAGATAACGAGAGACAGGTAAAGATGAGATGGAGAAGACAAGCGGTAGCCACGAAGTCAGGGAGAAACATGGAGATGAGAGCGCAGTGGATATAAAGGGGTCTTGTGTACAGCAGTTCTTCTGGTGCCTTGTTAAAGACTGATGTCTAATTGAGAAGGTCTCAGTGGTGGCCTCTGCACCGACCACCCACCAGTCCCCTGCAGCAAGAGCCTAGGCAGGGATGCTGCAGCCCCACGCCTCAGCCTTCGGGTTTAGGAACCCCACTCAGCCTCAAAGGCTTCAGGGCTTGTATTTTCAGTACACAGGGAAGTGAAAATTAATGCAGCACATGGGCGTGTGGTGGCCTCGTCCTGCTCTATTCAAATCAATGCAAGTTTTGTTGCTAACTCCAATAGCAGCAAAATTGAGCAGACCCTGGTATATGAAGTGAAAACACTGTGGTTCTCCAGTTGTACCATCACAGTTTGAGCACACACTCCTTGCAGATGAGCTCATCCTCTCCTCTCTGTTTCTCTCTCGGATTCCACAGTGCTAAAACCAGAGGAATTTAGGTTGTCTATTTGCACACATACAGTGCAAAGCAGCACACGGCATTTGGGGATACACTTAGCTGCAGGAGAAGCAGAGAAGAGCATCCCTTGCTTTGGCAACCAAAGGTATCAAGTACTATCTCAAAGCTAGGCAAGGCACTTGAACCCTGCAGCCGTGGGAAGGTTTCCCAAAACCTCCCTGACTGATGGTTATGGAGGTTTGTTTTAGCTCCCTGTCAAATGCATTAATAGTCACCTGTTCCCTATAGACTAGTTGTGTTGCAATCTATTTTCCAGACTAAATTTCCCCATTTGGATAAAGACCATACTTAGGCAGACCTCATAACAGGAGAACGCTGTCTTTTAGGAGAGGTGAGGGATAACAAATCGCAGACAGAGCCAACCCAACCAACAAACTGAAGCCCTGAAGACCAGTACATAATTTTTACAACTCTTTTAAAAGATCAGCAGCAATCTCCTGCACTAACAAGTGTTTCACTCTGCAGTCAAAGCACAAGCAGCTGATTTCTATTCCTATAGTCTCAGCAGAGTGAGCCCCAGCTCTTTGCTGCAGGCCATCCCAAAGTGATGCAGGTGAACAGCTGTGCTACAGCTGAGCTCTCCTTTGCAGAGGACAAAAGCTATTTTTAACACTATTTCTCTATTTTTGCGGTGGTCTAGGACGTGATCAGCGGCTGAGTGACTGAAAACAGGGATCACTGTTATCTTTGGTTTGGTGGTAGGGAGATGGATCACAGAATCACAGAATCAGTCAGGTTGGAAGAGACCTCTGGGATCATCAAGTCCAACCGTTGCCCTGACACCACCCTGTCAACTAGACCATGGCACTAAGTGCCATGTCCAGTCTTTTCTTAAACACATCCAGAGATGGTGACTCCACCACCTCCCTGGGCAGCCCGTTCCAATATCTAATGACCCTTTCTGAGAAGAAATTCTTCCTAATGTCCAACCTGAACCTCCCCTGGCGAAGCTTGAGGCTGTGTCTTCTTGTCCTATCACTAGGTAAGAAAATACGCCTTTCTGAGAGTATCCAGGGCTGATTTGAAGGGGTGTGAGGAGGTGTCTTCCCAGGCTCGGTCCCTGGCTGCACTGAGCCTAGGGACCCAAGCTGGACTGCCAGCTAAAACCTCACTTTCCTCCAGGCAGCTCAGCCCCAGCACAGCAACCCTGTGCCAGCAGAGGTAGCCAAGCTGGAAAGATGTGAAACTGGTCAGCAGAAAACATGGCCAGCACTGGCAAACCCCTTGGCCAGTGAGCTCTGCTCCAACAGGGTGTCCTGGGTGCAGAGGGAGGAGCAGAGCCCGGGCAGAAGAAAACCATGCCCGCCATCCCCCACCAGCAACGCAGCTCTTCACAGGCAGCAGATGGGGGAAAACCAGCTCCTGCAAGCCTGGGGAAACAAATGCAAAAGGAGGGGGGTTCTTTGCATTGTGCAGCATGTGTAGCTGGTCTGTCCCACTTGCACAACACGGCTAGATGAAGCGCTGCTGCCCTAGGACACAAGGGGTAATTCACTTCCACGTAACCAGGCATTCAGTTATGTGACTGCTACAACATGCCACCTCCTCTGACTCTGAAGAGCAGCAAGGGACAGGCAATGGATCATCCATACATTTGTCAGAGCCACTGCTGCGCTGGTTGCTTCTGGCCTACAACTCTGAAGCAGTGGAATTTGTTATATTCAAATAGGAGATCAATATGTTATTTAATGAAGATAGATAGTTTCACTTCTCTGTGGCAGCATTGCCTCTGTCAGGAGCAGCTGGGAGACCTGCTCTCCACGCACATCTGCTTGTGAGTGCTGTACCAGCACCTCCCTCCTGCTCTCTGCCCTGTTTGGTCATATTGCTACATCTACAGTAAATTACAATGAGGATTTCGTTAAGGAGTCAAGAGGCCTATGGCTATGCATGCTTCATATGTTCATTTAATTACTGCTTTCCTTCTTCTCAAATAGCCAAGAAGGTCTTTTCTAATGGACTGAGTAAGAAGGAGGCAAGAGCAAATAGCAGTTCCCATTAAGGGTCCTCCAAACCGCAGCAGGAGCTAGGAATCACTCCTGTGGGTTCACAGCAGTTCAGCGTTGTAGGGTGACGACTTTGAAGGCTGAAATTAAGCTACTTCCACACATCCCCCCAGAGCATCTCACTTTGTTTGCATACATGGTACAGGCTGAAGCTTCAGAGCCGCCCTGATGTGGCCATGTTGTGTTCTCCCATACCTACAGCCCCCCGATTACACCTGAACCAAGAGACGTGCCCAAATCTCCGTTGGCTTGAAGATCAGCTCTGTGCCAAGTAAATGGCAGGCTGACTCCAAGGATAGTACTACACACTGCCTTCAAGATCTGTAAAAAGGTAGTGGCCAGAGTGCTGCCAGGTGTAGAAACCTGAATTTAAAGAATAAAAACAAGAGGCCTTACTGTTCCCCAAAGCAGTACCTGCACCAGTTACTCCTGGTTCCCTTCAGTTTAACAGGTGGGTGGGTTTGCTCCATCTACGTGATGTACTTGAGTGTCCACAGACATGCCACAGCTCACCCTCTGTGCCAGTGGGCCAGCTGCAGGCAGCCCAGCGGCTGCTATGCAATATATTGGTGGCCAAAACCCTCCCTGGAGGGAGACTGGCCGGGTGCCCACAGCTCCCAGGGTGGGCGCAGCAGCTCTGTGGTTCATACCAGGCACGCCCCACATGCCACCTTGCCCTCCTGGAAGGGCCAAAGAGCAAGTTTTTAGGCATTATCTGCAAATGTCAGATTACTGCGCTAGTTACTGTACTCCCCAAAAATCCTCTTGTTCACATAAAACATCTCCAAGCAGCCTGACGCCTTACCTGATTTCATTTGACAAGGGAAACAGGAAAAGAAAGATCTTAAGAAGTGCATTCCCCAGGATGCGCAGGAGGTGCAGCGAAGTCTTGGATAGTTTTATTTTCTCTCACGTGCACAGAATAAATCAGCATCTAGTCACTGATGGAGGCCAGTTCTCACTGTATGGCTGGAACCCCTTAAAAAAATCAGTAAAACTGAACTTTGCAATACTAATGGGTAAGATGTTCATCAGCTTCCAAAGTTTTCCTGTGAGAAAATCAGACTTTTATCTACAGACAAACTACACTCGAGAGAGAGAGATTAAACCACTGAGAACTACTAAGAGCACAATAGCATTAGCACGGATCCATGGGCCAAATCAACAGCCAGCCTAATCTCAGGGGAAAAAAAAAAACATTTAAGTCACGCAGCTCCACCGATTCACACTGGGTGAGCACATCTCTTCCAAGAGAGATTACAGAGACCGAATCCTGCGTGTCTCTACAGCAGGAAGATAAACAGCACTGCGGTTTTCTCATAACCAGTGTTGCACCATAATATATTGTGCTTGAAATCCAGCCCCTGGAGCATGGCAAGAGGGGCTTCTGCAAGATTTCCCTTTTGCAAACTGATTTCCTTCCTAGGGGGAAAAAAAAAGCACCATTAAAATGCTACTGTAGGTAAAAATGTACATCAGGTGACTAGGAATAAGACTCAGGTCTGCTAGAGCCAGTTTAGCTCTGCTCTAGCTGCTGCTTTGCTGAACGGCGAGTTGGCTTCGCTGTACCAGGGTGGGCAGGTCTGAGCTGGGGTCCCACAGGAGCTGCAGAGCTGTGTCCACCCAGCGCCTTCAGCATCGGCAGCGTTTTGGGGAGGCCATGCTTCCCCCTCAGAAAACCAAATGTCTTAAGCAAGTTACCCAGCCGTGCAAGCGTTTTATAGTGCTGGCAGTCCACTGCCTCCTTAATAAGTGCTACTCATTTTCTGAGGAAACCTCAAACAGTCGTTTTTAGTCTCAGATGACTTTGTTTAAATTAAAAGGTAATAACTAGAACAAAACATCAGAGGCCAACGGGCAGCTGAAACAGCATCTTCAGGAGCCCTTGAGGAGAAAGGAGAACCTGTGCTGGGGACCAGGGCTCCTCCAGCAACAAGGGTGCTCCCGAATTGGACCAAAGGAGGCACCACCAAGGAGTCGGCGCTACTGGAGCTACCCCAGGTAGCTGCTCCCAAACGCTGGAGCCACGCTTGCAGGCTCGGGCTTTCATGCCAGACCAGAGAAGCGCAGAGCTCCCTGACAGCCAAGCCCTGCTATGAGATTTGTTCCAGTTGTTTGGTTTTGCAGTGCTCAGGGCACTGTCACAGCAACCACCATAAAATTAAGTAACTGCACTGGCATGTCCCATGCTTACTGCATGGAGGGAGGTGGAACTAGGTGCTTTGGTTCCTGATTGGAGGTAGAGTAACAAGATACCTACTGCAACCCCCTCACAGATCCTCCCTCACCCTTGCTGACTGATGTGTGCAACATGGGGCATCCGGGGAGACCAGCATCCCTCGTGGCAAAGCTGCAAAGCCAGCAAGGTTGGGACTTGTGTGACAATGGTACCTTCAGCAGGTTCACGCACAGCTGGGGGGTTAGGAAGCTGGTTTGATTTTGTTTTTAAACCCAGGGGGAGTTTCAGCGTGGATGTACATCCACAGAAATATGGAGCATCTCCCACAGCTCATGTGCACCTCCTCGTGTTCCCACACAAGGATCAGTAGCCTTTTGCGCTGTAATACACACCCTTTCATACAGCACACAGGCACAAAGTATGCAGGTTTTTTGTTCTTTTAATGTCGTTGATCGCTATTAATGTGCCAGTGAATTGTTACACTGCATCCCCATGTCCCTGAATTGAATGATAAATGCCACAGCAGAATGAAGATACGAGAGATGACCTACTGCAAGCAGAAAGAGAAAGATCTATTACTGCCCAAGGTGAAAAGAGGAGCAATCAGTGGATATAGAAACGGAAACTCCTACGCTGCCTTCACAGGTCATGGTGGGAAAAAAGCCTTTGTACAGCCAGAGCACCTGCACTAAAATCAGCATCAGAATCATCTTGCTGGTAATTTTGGGGTTGAACATTGATATGAAGCTTGATTTTTATTTTTACCTTCTTCATTAGCACATCAAAGCATAAGGAAACTACTCGCCATTACGTTGGGACCCTGAAAACCAAGGAAGGGACATTTAAGTCAGCAACAACCTGCAGCAGAAAGACATGAGGAAGAGTTACTGCAAACACCCAGGGAGAAGAAAATTGCTTCTGAAGGGCATTTCCAACGATCACCTAAAATCTGCAAGGCTTGCACTATGGTAACACACCTTGTCACTTCTTACAAGGCTTGGGACCACGTTGTGGTGACAGCTACGTTTTTGATCCTTTGGAGAGTGTTTGTTGTTGAAACCACAGGCCCTGGGGAGGAGGTACAGCATGCGTCCAGGTTTGCTGGACTCGCTCTAGCTCCCTGCAGTGCCAGCCTGGGTGCACCTGCATAGGACCAGCGGGTCCCCAGGCAGCTCAGGATGAGGTTGGGTGGGTGCAGAGAGGTTTACTGGCTTGGACTGTCATTGGCATCAGAGTGGTGTGGGAACAGTCATACGAGGGGAACCAGCAGGCCGCAAGGATGCTGACAACCAGCACTCTCTGGTCTAAAGCCCTCAGTGGTGGATATTTTCCTGAAGTTTTATACCATTTCTATGCACAAATAGAAAGATGCAGGACAGGAGAAGGCAAGATATTATTTCCAAATCACAATATGAAAAAAAAATCCGCATCCCTCAGGGTGTAAACCAGCAACTTGGGGCAGGTACAGACACTCCTCAGGAGCACTGCCCAGGTTCCTGCCTCCCCCAATGCACAGCCCAGCAACAGGCTGGAGATGGGACCGGACTGCCAGTGTGATCTGCTACAGCTCTCCCTGCTCACGCTAAAGGTCTGTGGTTTGCCATGGCAGTCGGGCCCACTGCCAGAGCCCACCTACATAGAACAGTTATCTCCTTTTTGGGGGAAAAAAAAAAAAGAGCAAACTGCAGAAGCCCCCCATGCAAGTGCATTGCCCTGACAAGCAAAGACTTTGCAGTATGCAGCAAGACCAGGTGGATCAGCGGGGGAACTGTTCTCATAAGCTCAGGCTATTTACTCTCAGCTTTTCCCTCAGCTCACCTTGTTTAGCACAGCTGTTTTCAGGTTTCCAACTGTCCCTACACAGACAGAACAATTACATCCTTATGGAAACTGCCACGAGCATCCAGCAGCTCAACCCAGGTGCCAAGGCACCTTTTTCCATGATAGTGAAAAAGCAAATACATTTTCTCACCTCTAGAAAAGCACTACTTGCTCCAGCTGCTGGAGCAAACACAAGTTGCCACTGCTGCCACCGTGTCAGGAGGGTAAGTCCCAGCTGCCACTGAGAACGATGCGAAATTGTCACTTCCCTCTTCAACAGCAGAGGTTGCACCCTCTCAACTTGACTGACAAAGCAGGGATGTATCTGCCTCTGTCGCACTCCATGCAAAGATAAAAAGCATCGCTGATAGCTAAGAGAGACACACATACATAAAAGGTAGCAATGCAAGGTGCTCCCCTGTGTATAGCAACAGCGCAGACACCGAGCAGGAGTAGGGAAAGGAAAGGCAACAGGCTGGGAAAGGTGGCTGCAAGGCTGGGAGAGGAACAACAACATCCGAGATACAACTGCAAACAAGGCTGTTTCAGCAAACAGACAGCATCAAGAGGCAAGTTCTACCTGCAAGGGTTGCAGCCATCTCACAGAGATGACAGCACCTCTCCCACTGTCTTTTAAGGCTTCAGGCTCCTATGGCCACTTCTTTTCCTTGTTCCCAGGTCAGCTAGACGCAGAGCGTTTAATGCATGACCTCACACTACTTTGGATGCAAAGCAGCAACTGCTCTCCCTTGATTTTTCAAATAATCTGTCACACTGCAGAATAGTAAGGCCAATTGTCACATGGTTTTGTAGCCATAGAAATCTCCCAGCCAATGTGCTGGCCATCTATTTGAAACTCATTAAATGCCATGAAAACCTGTTTAAACTGTCACCCTAACCTTGCACCAAATCAGATCAAACTGCTCACACAATCCTAGACCTCAGCTGAGTTGCAAAGGCAGCATCTCCTCCAGCAGAGCAATGAGCTCTCACGCAGGCTTCCCTAAATCTGGAAAAATTAGACCACCAGCACTCCCAGTTGCTTACAGAGCAGTTATCAGGCCAGAACAGCTACATCCACTAAGAGCCAGCACAAAGTCTTTATGTTCAACAAAGCCCAGGCCAGTAGCATCCGAAGGTCTCTCAGAGGCTTGAAACTCTCCTCAAACCAGGTTCAGTGCATCTGCCAGTGGGCAAGGATTCATCTTGGTCATGTTCCTGCTATTTCTGATTCCAAAACTACCTCAGCTCCAATGGAGGAAAGATAGAGAGCCACTTATCAACTGATTATTTGAGATGAACTTGCACAGCTGCAAGTAGGAACAGGCAGACCCGAGTCCCAGAGCTGGCAGGTTGCTTTCCCTGGATTTTTGAGCTTGATCCCTGAGTCGTCCAACCATAACTGGAACCTGCTGACCACCAAGCACCTCACCTGCTTTTGAACACAACCCCAGAGGTAAACCCAGCATTTTCGCATCAGGTTGGCTACCAAGTGCTCCTGCACACAAATAGGTTGCTTGAACTCCTGATCACTAAGAGATGGGTGGTAAAGCCATCAAAGGAAAAGAATTCCTTCAGTGTTTGATCATGTCCGCTCTTTCCTTTCACCCTATGAAGAAAACCGCATTAGGTACAGTCTTCAAGATGAACAGTAGCAGCACAAACTAAAAAGACCACACCTGCAGTAAGCATTCAGCACCAAGATTTCTCAAGCGACCGAGCAAAGAGAAACTGGCATCTTTATTCAAGGCTGACCGTAAGTGGCCTCACTGCTCCTCAATAGCTACATTATTTTGATCTGAAGCTTTGATAATCTTTGCGTCCTTGGCACAGCTCTGTAATAACCAGACCAGTTCTGGAATGGCTCCTGTCCCATAGGTACATTTCTGAACGAAAAGCTAAATTGGAACTAGCAAAAATAGCCATCCTCCTGCTCACATGAAATCACACTACCTGTAACGCAGTTTGCAAGCAGCACTGACAGATGGAGACTAAACTCTGCCTGATCCTCTCTGTCACAGTTTAAAGCTGGGCCGGCTATTAAACCTGCGGCAGATGCTCTCTGTTATCCCCCCCCTCCCCCCAGAGGGAAAGGGAAAGGGAAAAGGGAGAGAGACTTCCGGGTTGGAAAGTTAAAAGAGTTTTAATAAACTATAATAATGAAAAAGAGTATAATAACAATAATAGAAATAATCAAATATATACAAACATATATACAAAACCAAGATTGAGCTCCCCTGAAGTCAGCCACGTCACCACCGGCACTGCAGGGCAGGCTCCGGGAAGGCCCAGGCTGGGCCTAGCGACAGTCGAGAGCTGGATTCAGGAATGCACGGATCGGGATCGGGGGCAGCAGGAAAACAGACGGAGTCCTCCTTGGACACCGGCCATAGCAGAAAAAGAGCGAGACCCTCGTGATCCCCCCGCTTTATACTGAGAATGACGTGTATGGGATGGAATACCCTCGTTGGTCAATTTTGGGTCACCTGCCCTGTCCGCTCCCCCCTGCAGCTGCGACCCCCCTTCGGCTCTTCACTTGTAAGCAGTGAGGAATTCAGCAGTGACCTTGGTTTCTCTCAAGAACAAGTACAGCAAGAGCCTTTCTGCACAACATCCCTACCGGTGCCTCAGCGATAACTACAAACTTCGAGCGTTATCAGTCCTGGAAGCAGACACTGTCTGCAAAACATGCAGTTAGTTTCAGAAAGTGCAGTTACTTAGAGGAGACTTAGCTGAAAGTAAAAATCACTGAAAGGAAAATCGGCCTGGTTTAGGCCAAACCAGGACACTCTCTTGCCTACATCCGGCAGCAGCAGTACACTCAGAGAGGTGGAAGTGTAGTGCAGAACAGAAAACAGTTGAAAAGATCAGTCTTAAAATCCCACTAACTTGAACCCTTCTTCCATGTGAGTGTCAAAGGGCGTGAGAAAAACTGAATCCTTTTTGTTGCAGATGCCTAACTCCCTTTTTCAGGCATAGAGGAGAAGGTGATGCCTGGAGCTGGTCCAGTCAAAGTACCCCATCACTCTCAAATAATGCACACAAGCACTGCTTTCACCCTCAGAGATGGGCAAATCTGGTTACCCAGGAGCAGCTCTCCCAGCCTGCAATTGCAATATAAAAATAAAGGCAGCCTTTCCTCAGCATACTTCAGACATGCTGTACTGATGTATCACATACAGAGTGGAAAGAGTGGGCACTTCAAGCATAAAAACAAGAGGTACTGATTGAAACTAGGAATCAGGTTCAAAGCAAAGAAGAAGTGGTCCCTCTTGCAGGTGGCAGCTCAGTGAGGAACTCCTTGGCTAAGAGTGCTGTAGATATGGAAAGTTCACACAGGGTCAAGGGGAAAACAGAGAAGTTCCTGGGAGAGAAAACCACCGATGGTTTTATGCCTGTTCCCATGGTTAGGGACAGAAGGCCGAGCAAGGGGCATCTTTGATTAGACCACAGACATCTCAGCATATGCAGGAAAAGGCTGTAAGTACCAGCCATTCCAGTCCCTTACAAGAACTGCCTGTCTCTAGCAACAGTTAAAGCAGTTTGATCCACTACAAGTTGTGTGTCACTGCAGTATTCAATCCTCTAAATTGATTCTCATTCTCTATTTTCTGTATAATTCTGTATTTTTGATAGCTTGTGCTTGAACCAATTGAATTTGCAAAACCAGCTATATTTTTCATTACTTTATGTAACAGATTTTTCCATTCACACACTTCCAGACACAGCTACTGAATACATGTATCGACTATGCTGTTCATAAATGCAAGACTATTTTTGTCTTTATGAGGAGGATGCATTTAAAGAGCAAAAAGGTGTTACGCAGAACCCAAACCTCTCAAACAAGCCTTCATTTTCTTCTGTTGAGAAGTATATCTAGTATGTCCAGGTTCTAGCCTAACTACAAACAAATGTTATCCAACAGCAAGTTGAACACCACACCTCTTTTATGACTATTGTTAGAACATTTAAATACAGTCCACTGCAACACGTTAATCCCTGACACAGAGCTACGGCACAGCTCTAACAGCAGCACTGCTGTCCTCAGCACGCACCCACTGATGCAATCTCTGAAAACAGCAAGAGTTTGCGTGGCATCTTCAGCATGATTTTATTCCTAAAATCTCCTGTGATAAACACCTTTTCCCATTAATCTTTCAACACTGACAGTTTTAAATATAGGGAAAGTGTTCTACAGCTACAATTTAAAATGCTAAATTTGAAGGAGAATATAAACTTGTATCTGCACGCTTTTAAAATGTTTCAGTGCAAGAAGAACATGAGAGAAAAATCAATGCATTCTTTCTTCGTAGACAGACCTTGCAAATCACAACCAACTCAGAAGTTCCAGTTAAACTGTAACTTCACCCCAGCCTCTGCTTATATTACAAAAACACCAAAAAATGCAAGTTACCACCACTCAGGCGTGAGGAGTAGGCCTGCAGTATATTTGACTCAAGCATTACCATCCACACAGCAAACAAAAAAAATCCTGTGCCTCCCTCCCCCTAGCTCCACACTCAAAAATTTTATGACAAATCACTTAGATTAGATGCTTTTTTCTAATGGAGCACTAATATAGCGTTACTAAAACTTTGCTGAATTAATTAATGTAATTGCATGGTACAAAAAAGGAATCATAGTATAGCACACAGATTTTGTGTACGCGCTATTGCTTTTCAAGGCTGTGGTAGTTGTATGCCATCTGAGCTGTTACACTTTCTAGCAGGCTTTTCTGGTAAAATATTACACATTTTGTTTGTACAGTCAATAATTCTTTCACTACTGAAAAAGTATTTTATTGAAAACTTCTAAAAGGACACGACAATCACAACTAAAGCAGGAATCTGGCACAGAATGTGCTCAGAATTTTTACAAAATAATTACAATCCAAAAAAAAAAAAGCCTATATAAATCAGTACAAGGATCATAAAGTATAAAAGCTACAAGACAAGAAAATGATATTTCTTGCTATGTAAAACACACTTCAAAAGCTGTATCCTGTTCTCACACCTTTCATGATGTAACTTTCGTTCGGGAAATTATTTCATTCACAAAACTGTTGTTCTTTGCCAACACGTCGTTTCTCAGCTGTTTCAGCTTGATTTTTATGTCTTCTTCTGACATATCTGTCAGGGGCAATGCTTTCACTTGACAAAGAAAATCCTGAATTATCTTTTCACCTTCCTGAAATGGATGGAGGAGAAGGAAAAGAAAACAGAAAGGATGTTTAGACTGCAAGCAGGATCCTTACAATTCTGCCAAAGATAAAGTATTATTCAGCATCAGAAACTTCTTGCAGGCAAAAAACACCGTTATTTTTGCACTTGCTATCATGTTCTCAACAACAGAACAATCCCGTTATACTGGTATCAGGAGTTCTTTCCCCTTTCAGTCCATGAGCAAAAAGCACTAATTGATCAGCAGAAATACAGTACTTAACACTGAGAGCTCCTATTTGTGTTCCACATTTAATTCCAGTGTGCAACCACATTAGGTGAAGATTGCTAGCAATAATAGCATCAGAGTGGCCATATTACCCAAACTAGTTACTTTTTTGAGGAATTGTAAATCAAACCCAATGTTTCAATACGGAAAAGGAAGAACAAACTGTAACCAAGCAACTGGAAAGTGGCTGTCACCAAGGAGAGCAGATGATAATTAAGCTTTATGCATATGCTTTTACAAAAACAGGCAAAGTGGAACTTCTAAACAATCTGAATTGAATAGCAAGAACAAACATTTCAGTGAACAATATTCAGGATCCCTGTATTAGAAACAATTTGTCCAGAATACAGAATTTTGCCCAGTCCTCTGTATTTTGCATTTTAGAATTCTACCGCAAAGTTTTCTTAGTTTTGTTTTACCATGGAGGGCTAACGCAGTGTGCTTTCAGTGCAGAAGCCTCCAAAGGACTTGGAAATGTAATAGCAGGCTTTCCTTCTAAACATGATGTTAATGATGGCACACAAATTGCCTGGGCAAGACATCTAAAGCTGTGCCATTCTATTGCCTACAGAGTTTATGAAATATGTATGACTGAAAGATCCAAGTATAAAACGTGATCCAAGTATAAAACATTTGTCACAAGTGTTTGCCATGTCAATTTAATTTACACCAACTTAAGACCACACAGCCAGATCCAATTAACCTGAAAAATAATTCACCGTAACACCTAACAAGCTGGCAAAGGAAAAGTAATAGTGGAGCAACAGAGGTAGCTGGAGGGGGAACCTCCTGGCACTAAAATGTGTGGATGAACAGACATCGTTCATCCACAACACCAGATCCACTTACTGATCCAGGAACAAATGCACCAGACCTCTGAAACTGAAAATAAAGCAACAGGTAACAGCCTCTATCTAGAGCAAAGGCTTTTTAAATGTAGAAAGTGCTTTGGATATGGACTAACCCTTCAAGGCTTCCATATACTGGAGTACTACCGAGAATGCCAGTGATGTATAATGGGAGATAAACAAGTTACAAGGCTGCAAAGTTTCAGGCCAACTGCTGGGACACAGAACTAAGATCTGTAAGCAGATCTTATATGCATGCAGCGAGGAGGACCCGACTATGGGCAAAAACCAATGCAAGTCGTAAGGCAGCGCGTGGACTTCCTAGGAGGCTGCAACAGATGTCACTGTAAGGACTCTTAATCCAGCAACAAGACAACACAGGCTATTCTGAAAAAGCCTCCTGCAAGCTATTGTTTTCCTTTACACTACCTGCTAATGAAGCTTCTTTTAAGAGAAAGTGAAGAGATTAGAGAAAAAACAGTTCACTTAAAATGGCTGTACACAACTGTATTACGCAATGCAGACACGATCAGATCTATGCGGAGATGCGGGTTTCCTCAACTTGTGCTTAAAGCCTGTGCAAAGCCAAGAGTATTTTACTTCTCAGTTGAGAGAACCAAGCTAGAATTCTCACATGTGAAATGGGAAGAACTTTATGACATTTGTAAATCAGACATTCCAGGTCTAAACTGCCATGCCCTTCGATAATCCTAAAACTATTTTGCCTGGGCTATTCCAGCTAAACAAATCTTAAATAGCATTTCGGATAGCAAACCTCTCTTTCTTTGTAGAATTTCTTGGCTGGTGGTTCTTCAGATTCCCTGGACTTGCCAATGTTTTGAAACTCCTCCAGCTCCAATGCTTTCTCTCTTGCACTTTCTATCACATGTTTTGGGAAAGCCGCCAACTCTGCTACATGTATTCCAAAACTCTGGTCACAAACACCTGGATGCAGAGAAAAACAACCAGTAAAGAATTCTCAAGAGATAATACAGCTACACAGAGATTATATGAACAAACTTGTAACAGTTCTCCGTTCTGAAGAACTAAGTACATAACATCATTTGGTTCTCCCAACATTTTCTGATTGACCTTTTGGACTATACACGATAACACAGATTAAAGAATATACTGTTATTTAATTAAGCTCTCTAGAGCAGTAATTGCAGAACTCCAAAAGGGCTTCAGGAAGAAAGGGAAAACTCTTCAGGCAGAAAGAACTTCCCTCTAATACTTGAATGAAATTGAATAATGTTTTTTATTAAAGTACTTCAGCACAGTCTGTGGATATAGTAATTTGCACCATTTATTTATATTTTTTGTATATATCACTCTCACACATTTTTTCTATATTTATATGAATACATATATATGTGTGTTTATGTATATATATAAAAAAATATTTAAAATGTTGCATTCTCAATCATCCTCCTCCTCCTTCGCATCAGTACCACATACCTCCTTAGTCTCCAAGAGTTGTCTTTAACTATACCAAAACCTTGCAATTTTAACTTTACACTTACTTCAATTAATACAGTGTTTATAGCATTTGGTAAAGAAAGAAAAGTTCTCATAATTGCTCAAAATATATCAATTATACACAGTTAACACAAAATAATTTTCACTTCAGTATCAAAAGCCCTCTGTCAACTCCATTCATTTACATTACCGTAATTCCAATTGGCCACCCACAAATATTACTACATACTTTTAATTCTGGTCTCCAGCAAGGACTTATTCATAAGTGAATATTACATGTAAAATGATACTTAACTAATCATCTATTAACTACTAGGTAAATGAATAATAGGAAAACGAAAACTTAACATTCAGATTTTTTCTGTTTTATTAACCTTGCAATCACTCAGGTTTCTTAAAGGAAAACAAGGTTTTTAAGCAGAAATTATTTTCTTGATTTTATATTAAAAACACACACCTCCCCAGACACAAAGCTAACTCAGGTCTCTTGAGAGAATCCTGAGGCAGAGGCCTGGAGAACAGTACTTTCTATGTCTCTTCTTCTAGCGATTCTGTCACACTCTTGAAGCATGAAGACAGGGATGAAAATACTGTACAGAAGTTCCTTGTCACGCATTTCAGGTTTAGTTACACATTTCAAGTGACATGGAACCTGCTATTCGTCTCAAAATACACCTGTATCCAAGCTGCCTATACTCACATCCTTGCCTGAACAACATAATTCTTCCAAAAGTGAAAGAGCTCAACACTAAATGCAAAAACATCCAATTTGAGACCAGGTATTTTAAGATGAAGATTTCATCATGTTGTATCTCATCTGACATGGGTTTAAGTAGGTAGATACAAACTATTGTGCCTCTATGCTCAATAGCACTTCCAAGAAAATGGATCAAATGAAAAGACACTGCATGTACAAAGAAAAGATGTGTATGACTAAAAATGGCAAAAATGGTTGAAGAAAAATATAAAACCAGGCTTCCGGAGTTTTCACCAGGACCTGAATGGGTGAGTTACTATATGCTAAAAAAAAAAAAAAAAAAAAAAAAAAAAAAAAAAAAAAGGAGAGGGGAGGGATTCAAGAGAGAGAATTCACCCAACTATCTCGGGACTATTAGGTTTTTATCCTGAGTTGCTATTCCAAAGGATTTAGATATTAAAAGTTAGAAGGTTTAGATTTAGTGTATATTACTTCCCCCCGCCTCTGACCCCGCAATCTAAGAACCCAAAATAAGGCACCTAAAGATGGTTTGTTTGAAGATACTGTACATCGCCAGCTCTCACTGCATTGAAAATACTCATAGTTTCAATGTACACTTGCAGCAATTTATGACTATATTTTTCTTCAGTTCCCATGCACACTACAACATATTTTAAGCACCGATTTGAGCAAGACACTCAGAGGGCTCCGAACAATCACTTGGTGGAAGGAATTCAACACACGCTGGAGAAGATGAGAAATGGCAAACTACAGAAGAACCATAGACATTGCCTCTCCACTGGAACAGGCTGCGTGCCAGTGCCACAGCACATTGGACTAATACTCAGAAGCATAAACCGTACATTGCGTAGGAAAAGTGCATGAACAGTGGAGAACAGAGACCATTTCTAAGGAAAAAAAGCTCGCAAAATACAAGGACACAGAGTTAAGAGAAACAAGATCGTGGCAGCCGGAGATTTTTCTGACGAGCTCTAAGCAGATTCTCAGTAAAGCCAGAGAAGAGCAGTACTTCTGGTCATGCCTTGATTCACCTTATTCAGAGCAGTCTCCCAGCTTTATAGAAAAATACCCAGAAGCTAATTGCAAGACTATAGCCATAGGGAAATACAAAATTAGAAGCTGTTATGCAAGTAATCAAAGGGCAAGAAATTAAGTCATTTAATGGATTTAAAACCTGAAGAAATGAGGAAGAAATAGTCAATTAGTAACATCATAAGAGTAAAACTAGCATGTTACCATGAGTGAGGCTCAAATCAGGATATAATAAAAACACATTTACCAATTATCTAATGACACTGAATAGCATGGTGATAGCCTGTGAAGATTATAAAAGTTATCTTTAAAAAGATAACAGTAAAATTTAACAATTGGACAGCATATTAGATTCATTTCAGAACAATGTACACCAGAAGGAATGAACTGAGAAGTCCTAAATCAGCTAAAGAAATCAGGAAATATCGGAGAGAATTCCAAAATAACACATATTGAATATGCACTAATCACAAAAAGCAGAGTTGCTAGGAAGAACTAGGCAAGCGAAAGCAAGTATTTGGTATTGTGTCAAAACGACAAAACAGTTTTTAAAATGAGGAATGAAATGAATGAAGTTCAGCAATTGTACCTGTAAGATTAAATCCTAAACTAAAAAGATATCAGTCTCCAGGACTTGACGTGTGAGACATGGACGAATTCCTTAGCCTTAACAAGGATGGATGATACTTAGTAATTGTCTTAGTAAAGGTAATAGCCTAACTCCTCAAACAGTTATTCCTTATTTAAGACAAAACCACTCCACAAGGTAAATTGTTGATCTGATCCAGTATAGCCAGAGTGTTCTACAGTAACCATGTTCTACCAGAGTGTCACCTAACCCATTCCTTCATTGTGGAATTCAGAAAACTAAGAGGTATTTTAAAGTGAAAATATAGTATACCATTACTCTGCTCACATTTCAAAATCAAAAGCTTATACCAGAGGTAGGCAACCTGACTGAAATGCTCTTATGGGAACAGCAAAATCACTGTAGAGTTTACAAGTAAATTAGAATGCCATAAAAGATCACATCTTGCAAGCCAGTTACAGAAACCCACTTTATCTATCATAGAGGCTTCTGCTGAAGGGAGCAAGAACAAATGATTGGGGATATAGAGAAGCAGGAGGAACCACTTATTGCAGTTAACAGATGAAATTTATGCCAAATTAAAAATTGTCTAATTTAATACCAAAAGGAATAACTGTATCCGCTAAAGGATTTTAATTAAATACATATGACTTATACTAACAAAACAACAGGCTACTTGTTGTTTTACTATGATGCCATTTGCTAAAAACTAAACACATGATTTTTCCTATATCAAGCTACTGCACAAATTGGGCAACATCTTTCTCCAATGATTAAGCCTTAATACAATGACACAGACATTATTAAAAACCATCAGCACATAAAAATTACACTCATTTCTTTTAAAAGAACAGTTTAAGGAACATAAGTCTCTTCTATATGATTTACCAAAACCAACCTTCTTCCAGAAGGAAAACTAAAACTGAAACAGCAGCAGGTTAAAATGGTTGATTTAGGGAAACAGAAAATAACCTTTTGGAACTCTTCTCTCTGCTCTTTAAGAAAGAGAGAGAGACCTCAAAAGCATTGACTTGAGTGGCTGAAATAACCTAGAGGTCTTAACAAAGAATCATCATCACTGTGTTCACACATGGACAGAGCTCCTGCCATACACACTCTCTATGGACAGAGAAGAACATGTCTATTATAAACCCTAAGCCTGGAATACAACATATGAAATATCTTTTGGGGTTTTTTTCCATTAATATTTCTTCCTCTCTCGGTGTAAAATAAAGTTTACCCTGTTCACCACCATTTACACTGTCTTACCTTCCTTGACACGATAAAGCATTGTCAGTGTGTCATCACTGGTCAGAGCAGTAACATGTAGGTTATTTACTGTTGGCACTTGGTCAGCAAGAGCTGTCAGTTCATGAAAATGTGTAGCGAACATAGAAAAAGCACAGATTTTGCTAGCAATGTATTCTGAAATAGCCCATGCTAAGCCAAAGCCATCGTAGGTAGAAGTTCCTCTTCCCAGCTCATCAATGATTATCAGGGAGTTTTCAGATGCTGTCCTAAAAACACAAGAGCATTTTATAATGTTTGAGAACAGTACAAACTCTGGATATTGGAGCACCACAAGTTATGTTGTAAAGGCATAGCATAAAAGGCAAAAGACCTTTCCTATTTACGTAACAACATATAAATAAAGTGCATAAACAGTGTCACACAGATCATTCCAAATTAGTTTCTTTGTCCCATTTAGACTTTGGCCTCCCAGTATTAGCTCTATATGACCACTGAAATAAACAGAAGGCTACTTCAAGACCTTGTAAGCCTGATAAAAAGAACGTGAGATCCTCGACTGAGATCCTACACAAAAGGAAATCTTAAAGGCATCTTTCTTAGAACACCTTCATTCCCATCAACCCCAACAAACAAAACCAAATCAGCACAGGACGTACCTAAGGATTGAAGCAGTTTCTAACATTTCAGCCATGAAAGTAGACACGCCTTTCAGCTGACTGTCTCCAGCTCCCACCCGAGCCAGGATACAATCCACAATGCTTATTTCTGCAGAGTCGCAGGGTACAAAACATCCAATTTGGGCCATAAGAACAATCACACCTGTCTGTCGGATGTATGTTGATTTTCCCCCCATGTTAGGGCCTAAAGAAGAAATTTTGCATATTAATTAAAAAAACATCATCTTTTACAATCCAACAGTTCTTTTAAAGGAGAACAGGCTGTAAATTAAAACAAAGAACGTTTAAACTTATTACTCTCTTGCCAGGAAAGAGCAGCAGACTTGTCTAACAGGTACAACAAGCAGCTCCACTACTAATAAGGCTTGCTCATATGTCTTACTGAATGCAGTTTTTTCAAAAGAAAGGTGATCAGAGAGCATTAGGGGCTTCTCAAGTTTTGGGACTTTTCAGAAGTGTAAGCAGTCATCTAAAACACATGTCCCTACCTAAAACTAATAAGCTGTAATTTAGAAGTCATCAGTATTGCTGCTTAAGAATGAAAATAATTTGCTTTCACCTCAAACAACAATTATAATTTGTCTGTAAAAATGAAATAGCTTAGTTATAGATGGGGTACAAGCTAATGGGTGATTTAAATTACAATCTAAAGAGCTTCTGAATCAGTAAAAACAGATATTAAGAAATTAATTTTAAGTGAAGTAGAAATGAAATAAAAAGTATTTTCCAGAAAACTGATCATTAAAACCAATTTTACGCTTTTGCTAACCAGAAAAACAAGCGTGCTACCATGCATTTATTCAGATTTTTAGTTTTTCTTTTTGATTATGTTAGAAGTGTTCATTAATCATTCTCTAATTTCATATCTTTGCTACTCAGAATGTATGTCAAGGACATCTGGATGGAAATTAAAATTCAATTAAATGTATAAACACTAAAAATGTTTTCCTGTGTAGTAAAATTATCTTAATTACACCAGAGAATAGGGGAAAAAAGGGTACAGCCATTAAAACATGTTTTGCATTTAAAACCGACTTTAATACTAAACAAAGAAAGCATTAACAGAGAGGCTGCTTAAAATCTTGCCTACAGAAGGTGCCTACATGGCTACAGTACAATAGATGCCTAGTGGAATTTTACACATCACTTAAGCAGGTTTAGGTTCTCCAGCTCCTGAGGTTGCCTGGCTTGTGGAGTTACGTTCACTAAGGCAAAGAATACATATATTAAGGAAGGATTAATTTCTTATTTCCTACTGTCCTAGCAGCCTCTCTGTTCTTCCCAAATGACTATTTCTAAATCAGTGATCACCTTCTCCAAACAGCGCACTATTAACTAAAATCATAACAACTAATTCCATGACTGTTAGTTTGGAAGATGAGAAATTACGTCTGTATGTGCATACGCATGTAGAATATCCACTCTCAAAGGAAACATTTCACAAGAACATTGTGGACACTTTTGTTTAATATAATAAATAACAATAGCTTATAAATACCCTCCCTTCTTTTCCAGAGCTAAATCTTATACCCCATACAGAAAGAAAAATAACTTGCTAGGCTGATCAGCCTCTGTTGATTAGAGAAATCGTTTTGATGGAGTTTTGTTGGATTGTTGGTTTGTTTGCTTACTGTTGGGGTTTTTTTTTAAAGATATCATTACTGGAAATACTCAAGACATTTAAAACGTAAATGACAAATGAAAAAGAGAACAGAAACATTACCAGTAATAATGTGGAACATCTGCTTGCCCTTCTCAAATGTAACATCATTGGGGATGAAGGCCACCTCATCTTGCACTTCGATGCAAGGATGCCTGGCACCTTTCAGCACAATCCTTCCTTGTCCCTTTTCCAGAATGACAGGACGGACATACGGCACTGGTGCTCCGTTTGACACATGAGCAAAACTAACAATTGCATCTAATTGAGCTATCACATCATTCATCATCTGTATTGGTTCTGCATAACCTGTTTTTGATTAGAGAGATACAAATTCAACACAGTTAGAAATTTTTTTGTTCTTGCTGAAAAGATATCTTAAAGCCTATATCAAGCCCATAAAATTAATGCACCTACATTAAAAGTCAATTTTGTTCAACATAGCAGTCACCTCCTGTGAGAGTCTAAGATGTAATCCTAAAATTTCCATGCTTTGACTACAAAGGGCACTTCTTCAGACTAGTAAAAGGAAGAGGAGAGGCAGTGATGATTGTTTTGCCTCAACATCAGACAACGAGAAACAGCTTATCTTAGTGCGGGAAGGCAAATGCTTGCAATGGCAAGATGGTTGGAAATCCAGTAAGTTTCCTTCCTCGATAATACACTGCATTTTGATGCTCACGCAAGCAAAGACAATAGAGACACAGCAATGACAATTCAGACACAGCAACCATTTATGTTTGTGTGAATGATGGTATGCAGAGGTCTGTAAGATACAGTGCCTCTGATACCAGGCAACTCGACTAGATGGCCCAGGATCCCCAGGACCAGTTCTTAAGTTTTGGTGTTTGTTTTTTTTTCAGTGAAAGGGATGAGGGACAGGAAGGAGTCTACAGAGGTAAACCATCTAACACATGCAAATGTGATGCATGTGTCAGAAGAGCTGAGCAGTGACCTGCAGAAAGAGTCATACCTGTACAAAGTATGTTTACTGTTCTAACATAATCTGTTGAACCGGCTAGGTATAGATCATAAAGAGGACTTTAAGTCACTTTAATTCAAGAATTACACATATAATCCAGTCTTTTTCATTAAATTGCCTCCACTTGGGGAAGAAAAATGCTTTTTAAATACACAAATACACTTGTAAGCACACCACAGAAGCAGCAGCAAAAGACTTTCTCTTAAACTCACTATGTATTTATAGATGACATATTGAAGCTAACCCTGCTATGTAATACCCAATTAGCTTTCCACATAAATATACAAGCCCTAGTATGCTACACACAAAAACCCCACCACTTGAAAATTACCAAGATACAAAAAAAAAAAATAAATCTAATAAGCTATTGATTTTGCAATATACTGGCAAATTCGATATAACAACAGGTCAAAGCTTCTGAAGATTTCCGCCATAACTTAATACCCACTCAAATATATTAATACATCAGCTTAAAAAATGCTTTTTTATCTTTAATATATATTTACCCTTAGCTTAATATTCATTAGTGCTTTCACTTTCCACTTCTCTCTTTCAAAGAACTAAGATTTGTTCTGCTGGAACTAGTGCCTTTGGTAGAGGCAATATTTACAGAATCCTCCAGCCCAAATTCCCTAATGTCTCTTCTCCTTTTGGTGAAGGATAGTAAAGAATGCCCTGTAAGCAGGCAATCTTGAAGCAAAATATATAGAAATTAGGAAAACAGTATTTTTTTTATTGTACCATATAAGCGACAACTAACTTAATCTTATATTGCATACCAACATTCTTTCTTCACCATCCTTCACAGACTTCAGGTGCCACTCCCTCAGTTCTATCTTGGCCTTTACCTCTTCTTCCTTCTACTTCATCTGCCATTTGGGTGGGGCTGCCCGCAGTCAGAGGGGTGGTGGAGGACAGATGTGGCCTTTATGGGCATATTTTTGTCCCTTTATTGGATTAGCATTTGCACACACGCCATCACTGCACATTTCTAGCAATGCCAGGAAACGGTCTGACCATAGAAGGCAACACATTTCAAACTCTGAACAACTGTCTGAAAGCCAAACCACATTTTCTACACTAATTCCTTGGGGAACATTTCGGTTCTTCTCTACAGAAGGACTTACAAATAACTACAAGTCCTCCCAGCTTTCCAGACTGTGATACACATTGACATATTCACCTGAAGCAATGTTAATGATTTCCTTAACAATTGCATCCTGAGCCTCTTCATACTCTTCTCTGTTCTTTATATATTCATCATTGACGGAGCTCAGTTTGCTGTAAACAAAACCACAATATTTAGAAGCTGTGATGTTCTGTCTTTGCTGCTACAATGCCAAACTTCTGGCTTCCTCATCTATGAGTCAATACCAGTTGTCGCCACCTGTTTTAACAGCAAGGTTCAGCACAAGGACCACAAAGCAACTAATCTACAATTCATCCACATCAGGATATCAGTAAGATTAACTCCAAGTTGAAGATCACCCACAAGGGTCAAATCAGCAATTGTAGCATCTCTGAACACATCATTCTTCAAAATCTCACAGTAGTTGTTTGTTATAGACATTCTACGTGATAAGGACTTGCTCTTAAAGCTGAATTTCTGGCCATTTTGCAACAAGATGTGGCACGTTACAGAACTGGCAGAGGAGAATTGCTGCTAAGCAACTGTGTTCTGCTAAGCCCAGAGTCCTACAACAGGCTTATCAGAGCTGCAGGCATTGACTTCTGTCCTTCAGCAAAAACCTCAGTGAACTACTGTCACTAAGAACAGGTTCTAGTCTCCAAAATAAGGTACGTTGGAATCAAGAGAGAGTTTAAACAAGTGTTTGTTTTTCTCAATCTCATCTCCAAACATGGAGCAGAGTCTGCAGGACTGAATATGAAACACACCCAAGTACTGCACCCACACGATGAGCAGAAGTCAGCCTTCTGCTTCTAGTATCATCTACAGAAGCAACTATAACTTAACTAAGCACAGAGAAGTCTGTTTTATTAGTGACCCATGGGCTTCTTCCCTAAGGGAAAGTAACAGATGACACAGTAAAGGTTTTAAGTACCATCTTCTCAGTTACAGAAAAGCCTAACTTCATCATTTAAATTTCAAGGATCTTTTGAAAAAAAAAAAAATATCCTCAAGTAAATGTTAAAACAAAATTCAATTAAGGTTTACCCTTTGTTCATTTAAGTAAACTGGTGAGAAATACACCAACATATCAGCTGGCGTGAACCAATATGTTTGCCCTCCTTTTCAAAGCAAAGGATTTATTACTTATGAAAGTGAGTGATTAATAGAAACAGTCACTATTAGTAATAGCATTGGCTTGAAACCAACCTTGCCCTGTAACCAGTGCTCCTCATACACGTCTATCAATCAAGATCTCTCTCAATAAACTCACTTCTCTGATGCTAACTCCAGCAGGAGCTGTTATACATAAAGCAACAACAGCAACATGGTTTGTCTGAAACAGGCTGTACGATGTATTAATCCTCTGCTATTTTTACCCTTCCATATATAACACATGCAGGAGACTTGAAGACTAGTTTTCTCCTGGACCTGCCACTGACAGACAAGGAGGAACTTATGAGGGGGTTGAGTCCAATTAGTAGCTGATTATCAGCAGCATTTCTTATTTATGCCTTGATTAACAACCTGAATGATGGGACTGAATGCAGTCTCAAATGCTCTCTAAGGACGGTTGTGAACAATACCACGTTAAGGGGAGCTGTCAGTACACTGGAGGGCAGGGCTGCCATTCATTGGGCTATCTACAGACTAGAGAAATAGGTGCACAAGAATTTCAACACAGGCAAATGCAAAGTCCTGCACCTAGGATGAAATAACTCCATGCAACAGTACAGACTAGGGTCCAAACAGCTATAAAACAGCTATTCATAAAAGAGCTGGGGGACTCAGTGCATAGGCAGATGAACACAAACCAGTAGTGTGCCCCTGGGGTAGAGAAGGGCAAGCACCTACTGGCTGCACTAGCAAGAGCGTAGCCAGCATGTCGAATGAAGTGATTCTTCCAGTTGAGACATTGAACCTGGAGTAGATGGCCACCACAGATTTGGAGCTGGAGCAGATGGCATACAAGGACAGGCTGGGAGAGATGCCTGTCCAGGCTGAGAGAATCTGAAGTCAGCCTGGAGAGGAGAGGCACCAGACTCTTCTTGGAGGTGCACAGCAAAAGAACAAGATACTAAAACCTCAAGTTTCTGCAAGGAAAATTTTCATTAGATCTGATTAAGAAGGTTTTCACAAAGAGTGCTTCAGCACTGGAACTTGTGCCCCACCAGGCTGTGAAGGATGCTTGGAGGATGGGCACCTGGGCAAGGCCTTGAGCTACCTCACCTAACTTTGAGACAGGATCTAATTTCCAAGGTAGCTCTGCTTTGAGTGAGGAGTTAGACCAGTTAACCTCAAGAGATCCCCTTCAACCTAAGTTATTACCTGATTCTGCATAGGCAGCTTTCTACTTTGTTTGCTCTGTGTAAAAATAATGAAGTACAGAGAGACATCTGGTGACTGAGGTAGTCCTTGCTCCTTCTAAAAAGCTCTGAGAGCTAAAAAATCAACAAAAAGTATAGACTTTTTGCATGGCTGACCTGTGACAGAACTGCTGTCCAGACAAGGAGATGCTGAAACAGCATTAATGCAATTAGCCTGAATATTGAAATTTTTAAACAGCTTAATCTATAGAGCCACAGAATGGAAGTCCAATACATAGGACCAACAGAAATTACAGTGTAATTTGGAACAAAAAAAAAAAGGTAACCACCAACAAAACTGCTGTATGTCATATTTGGTAATAAACATATATAGCTCTTTTCCTGTTGCAGCTTGTGAAAGTGTCTGTATAAAGTGCCACCATGAATGCAATTATGCTACTAGGTGCAGCTAAAACAGAGAAGTTAGCCCAAGTCAAAGGACGAAAAATAGCTAACAGTTGGCAAAGTAAATGGGGAATGCAGCTTTTAACAGAAACTGTATGACTACTCCTCCCTCATGCCAGTCTTGCTCAATATCTCAATCTGTGAGACAATTAAGGTGGTGAAAATTCAGCCATTCAAGATGTAGGGAAACCAGTTTATCGGCATAATTATAAAGAAAGTAATAATTTTGTTTCTTTCATAACAGGCTTGAAAACCTACCACGATGATCTCATACCTGTTAGTAAATTTCACACCATTCTTTTGTGTATCAACTATTCCATATTTTGAATTGTTACGGAGAACTTTTTCCTCCTTGCACGTTATTCGAAAGTGATGTCCAAATTGTGAATTTGTCTCCAGTTTGATACTTTTGCCAGCTTCCAAACCTTTTAGATGAAAAGAAAGAAAAAAGAAAATAACTGTATCATCAAAAATCCTGCAACCTGTGCTATTTTTGCTCACTAATCCCCGGTTTGTATGATGTAGCCTCTCAGATACATTATTCGGTATTCTTGCTTTGGTTCTGTACAGGTATAAGAAATACCCACACCCAACAGAAGTTTATTGATTCATTCTCTGCTCTTACTTTGATACGCTCTCAAACTGCATATTCAAATCAGGTTCATGATTATTGTATTGCTACATATTCTCCAGAAACGAGAAAAATGTTCTGCAAGGACATTCTATATTGCTGCTGTAAGCACAGAACTCGTAGTCTTGTGATTCTTTTACTAACACATACTTCTGCTGGTGAGATTTCTCATTCCATCCCTACAGAATCTTGTCTTTCCTTCTCTTCATCCACTTATCTTGTTTACACTAAAAAAATCACAACTAAAAAAATATGCAGGCCCTTAAAGGTGTAACCTAAAGTAACTATGGTGTTGCAAGTTTTCCTTGCCATATTTGTGTTAAAAATTGATTTTAAGTTGCTCTTTGAATGCCCAATTCATCAGCTGCACATGGAATTTTTTGCATAGAATAATTAATTCTTTAAATGTCTCATTTGCTTACACATTACATTGTGCAAAGAACTCCAAAAGAAAACTACCATGTCCTGAATGGACACTCAGAAGAACGCACAGGGAAAGAAAAAAAAAGTTTCAACGCATGTCCTCAAAGGATGTAAAACAGAACTAGGCTTAGCCAAGAGTTAGATGAGTTACAGTTTTACAAAATGAATTCTGCAGTATCTTGCTACAAACATGGTAATTTCTGAAACATTCTGGAATGCCATCCTTAAAAAAAAAAAAAAGGCCAAGCTATAAACCAAAAATAACTCAGTTTTCAACAGATTGTACTGCCACAACTAAAGTGACCCCAAACTAATAATAAAATAATACAAACATCCCTTAACTCCTCTATACCAGTTTTCATCACTTGATCTCAAAACATTTTACAAAGGAGGTAAGAATGAAAGGTAGTTTCATACTCTACCTAGTTCTTTGGCAGCACTCTTTAAAAAGGATTGCATTTTTTCTTCCAGTTCATTCATCTTCTCTCTTAATTCTGTCAAATTAGGATCAAAAGAAGCCTTGACAAGAAATTCATGATTCTCCACCTAGCGAAAAATAAGAAAAAATTCATATGAACATAGGTAGTTAAAAAAAAAATCACCTCCCTGATCATACATGGTTAAATGAATTTACTTAAATCATTTATTCAATTTATTTTTTGTATATACAACTTTGTAATGCAATGCTGTTTGTGATAATTTGTGTCTGATTCAACTACAAAACAAATACATCTCAAACACTTGTTTTCTCAAATAATATGCTTTATACAAGCAAAATACATCAATTTAACAGACTCCTTTACTTTGAAATGGAGTTGTCTGCACATTTATTTGCATACAAATAACTGAGCAGTAGGCAGGGAAAAAAGGAACGTCAGAGGAAATGAAACTGTTACGTACATAATCTGTCTGCTAGCCTGGACTTACGCAGCTAATCAAGGCAGAGCGTAAAAGGATGGGGCATTTCAAAACAAGAAGTCCTTGGAAATGATGTTTCTGAAACACTAATTCCTGCCCAAAACACACTCAAGATGTTACTAAAGGAGCCTATATAGTATCACCAAAAATCCTATCCAGTTTCAGCCCAGTTATTTTGAGCTGAAAAGCATACACATTTCCTTCCAAGCTACGTTTTCAGAGGCACAGATGAAGTATGTTGTATTTCATCTTTTTCTCTCTCTTCCCCATGCTTCCACTGCCAGGCATGTGTTTCTGATGACCTTACAAGCCTCAAGCTTAATTTTCAAGCACAACTTGTAACTGCTAAATAAAGAAACTCCATTTTTAATACACAAATTTTTTTGAATCCACAAAATATTAGCACTACTGTCCGACATGGAAACTAAGCACCGGTTTTCACATTAGTAATATTTCATCTAATTAAGTTAAAAAAACAAACCAAAACAACACTTTCATGAAGCTTCCTCGAGCTGGGAATTATCTGCAAAGCTGTACGCAAAGCAGCTGCAAATACCTTGCAAAACATGCAGAAACAAGATGGTGGTTTCCATACAATTTCACTTTTACCCACAAGTACATGTTAGCAAGAAGAGGAAGGAGAAGAGGAAAGGGAGGTTCACAGTTCCTTTACTCCTTCCCAGACAATAAAGGCATCACTCCAGAAAGCACTGAGCAACAGGAACCATAACTGCAAGAACCACCCCATATATCTTGTTCTACTAAGCACAAGAAGCACCTGAAATATGCAGCACATCAAAACAATTTTAGAAGCATTAGACCGAAGACTCCCAGGTTTTGCAGCAACTTGGAACAAAGACCTGGGAATGCAATCTGGAGATGAAAGCCACAGGGCTTATACATTTTTAATTTGGAATGGGGGGACAAGTAAATTATCATATGAAGAAACTGCATATTATACTATATAGTCAAAGGATTGCTACTTCATTCTGAGAATGATCTTCTCCAAGCAGATAAGGTGATCTTCCACAGAAGTTGCATCATGGAAAACTGAACTGTTGGTGCCTGTTTTCTTTGTGTAATTACCAGCACGGCAAGGCATTTCACTCAGCCTGTCGTTTTGGTTCCAGTTATGTTGTGCGCAAACACACTGCAGTGGCAAAGTTCTCCAGTTGCTTAACCAGAGATGTGGACTCCACAAAATAATGGATTACAAGATTTTAGAGGACCATCTTAAAACCTGGAGGCATTAAGAATGGGGTATGAACAAATTCATTCCCTGTTATGTCCCAGTTGATAGGCCTGCTCCTTCCATTCCCTTAATTCCGCAAAAAGAACAGCCATGAACATTTATGACAGAGCATACAGCAGAAAAGACCATTCCTGGTTTTGTAGGGCAGATCCTGGGTCTGAAACAGAAACTGGAAAGGCTGGGATGCAAACGCCACGCATGCCAGCCCTTGTCATGACTGGCTTCATGAGACAACCAAGGCTGATGGTCAAGTGAAAAGTAATTTTGTTTCAAAGCTTCACAGAATTATTTGAAGCCTGGAATAAACTGCAGAAACCCCATAACCTCAGGAGAAGGAAGGTAACATTCCCAAGGACCCATAAGGCTCCGGCAGCCTCAGCAGGGCACCCAGACTGGCTGTCGGTTCCAGCCTTCACCCAGGCTGCCATGTCAGAGAGCCATGCCCTGTGCTTCCACCCTTCAGGGCCTCCTCACTGCACACAAGCTTTCATTTCACTGCAAGCAAAGATCCGTACGTGGCTAGAGCTTATAATGTGCAAAAAAGCTATGTTACTGCCTCACCCACCGCTCAGTCCAGCGGTCAGGGGGATGGAGTTAGTTTTCATGTGCTTGTTGCTAACTCCATTACAGCTCCAACAGACCTGCGATGGCAAATGAACCCCGAGGCTGCTAGCGTGCAAGAAATAAATCCTAAACTGCTGTGAAGTTTCGGGACAGGAGCATTAAAGTAAAATTATTTCAGCTACCGTATATATGAATAGTCTGAGTTAGGGACTATAGCAGTTCAAGACCCAGTTCACAGCAGGCCAGGCACTCCAGCCCCAGGGTAAGTGCCTAGTGGCTTTTCCAGGTGTAGATATCAAGTCTTTAGGACACCTACCAGCCTATATCCCATTACCTCAGCCTGAAAATCTGAATTTAAAAATGCGTAAGATCCAGGTTTGAAGACAGCTGCTAATGTATTGCATTACCCACCTCAGCTATTATAGGGCAGCTCCTTCCTCATTCAGGCCTCGGGAAGTAACCCTTAGCACGTGACAAACAGAACTGCTCCATCTGACCACACTCCAAATGAAAGCCAAGTGTAATCAAGTGAATAGAAAACATTTTAAAATTAAATTAAAAGTTCAGATAAACTGCTAAGGAAGTAAAATGATTATGGCTTACTAAAAATATTAAAAACTAGTGCTACTAATTAATATATAAAAACATGAGGCGCCCACGACCCTCTAATGTTCTTCTCAAGCTGTGTTCCTCCTACAGCAGTATCTCAGCTATAATTAGGTAAGTCATTTAAAACAAACTTTTGCTTTTCCCTTCCCCAGCCCTCAGTGTAAACATGACCAACAGTCTGGCAGGACAAGTTTTAACAGGAATCTGGTATTTGAGTTCTTGATGCTTTGTACCTAATGAATCTACCATCAGTTATGGTCCAGTAAGGCTACACCTCACCAGAAAAATGGAAGGAAATACCAGTGAACCCAACTCACTCCCCTCTCATCTCCCCAAAATAAGAATAAAAATACTGAACATCGTTGTGACATTTCACCAATACATTGATCGCCAAAATGCACTTAAGTCTAAATTACAACTCAGTACTGCATTAAATACAAATGTTAAATTTGCTTCAGAGATTAAGGAATGCGAGAGATGTGCAATAGATGGGACTAAACACTCTTGTTACCACCCTCACTCTATATATAACCTTTTACTGGCAAGAGTCATGCAAAGGGTTATAATGAAAGCAAATCCCATAACACAATATGGATAAGAACATTCCCTTTTGTTCTGCTAAACACACTGCATTTTTTGCTCAGAGCTACTCTGACATGAATGTTCAAAGTATAAAATATTTAATGCGGTAAGTAGCAGACTAACATCCCAGCACTGACAACACTTTCATACCTGCATGTGTTTATTTACATGAAGGAAGACCCAAGTGACTCACATTTCCAAGGGACACTCAAACAAATGAGGTGACAGCAAATAATTTGCAGGCTCTGGGACTATGTTGAGCTAGCTAGCTAATCCGAAAAACAAGTCCTTCTGTAAAGGGCTGTGCTCGTAATACTCAAACCAAAATACTATACACCAAAACTGCTAACAAACTTTGAAGTTGCCCTGACTTGAGGAGGAGGTTGGAGTAGATGGTTTTTCGAAGACCCCTTATGATTCTGTGAAAGACAGGAATGGAAGTGACAGTTTCTCAACTTTTATTACCGCTAGGTAAATGAATAACCACATCCCACTCTTTCTGAACTTAGATGTTTCTTTTTATATTAGAATGGATTATTGACATAATTTAGTTGCTATGACAACCTTTCCTTCAATCACACTCAGAATAGAACTGGGTATTTTGTTTGAACTCCATAAAAATCTAAGAGGAATTTCAAGTCAAAGGTCAAGTTTTAACATTCACACGGACAAGGTTTAATTCTTGTGATAAAACCAGTGTTGTCTTATCTATAGCCATTTTCCAGAATCTTGAAGGGGAAAAAAAACCCAAATCCGACACACCAGATTCTATGGCACTTGATTAAAAAGAACTGACTCGTTAATTCTGTTTAGAAGAACAACAAAACATTTTTAAAGTAGAAGCTGAATAGAAATTTGAAGAGCTGGACTATGAAGGATGAAGGCTTAGAACAGCTGTTAGTTTTAAAGAAACCAGAGTCCCGGGGCATACAAACTGCATCAACAGATGGTCTGTAACTAGTATAAAGCTATAAATTTCTTCATTAGCATATATCACAAATTACAGCAACATGTCAGTCGAACAGTCTTTCCTTAAACAGTAAAATGCAATTGATGAATGCATACACAATACAAAGAGATAAAGAGTGGTGCTTCTGCCTTTGTAGAAAAATATGCATGTTCAAAATTTTAAAGCCATTGCAGTTTTCTAAAGTTCAACACTTCCCTCATACTACCATGCCTGGCACATGGTTAGGTAGATCTCATATTTCTAGTGTCAGCTGAAGATTGACACTTATGACAATCCTAACAGCTTCCCAAGTTTTCCAAAATGACTGAAACATCCTATTGAGAAAGGAACATTAAATACGTTTCTAACCAAGCATGTACATTTCAAAACGTGTCTCACCAGTTCTCTAACAAATATAATGGGAAAAAGTTATGTACAAAACTCACTAAAAACCTTGGCATTGTTTCACCCAGTTAAGCAACGGTTCATGTTTTTGCCCGTGTCCTAAGTGTTCGATGCTAAACAACAATAAATCAGTCATACTTATCCTTTCTCCTTTCTGCCGCAGATTTAAGGAACAGGAATGTTCCTTCAAGCTTTCGTTGGCCAATTTTTTCTCTGGAAAAAATGCCAGTTTTCCCTTGCAAGCATAGTCCTATTATCAGTAATATTTTATAAGCAAGTGTAGATGCAAGGCTAAGATAATTGTAGGAGCCTTCTCTCTAGTGATAAATGTCTTTACACTGAAAAGTAAAGTCAGTCTTCATACCTAGGTCAAACATTTTTCAGAGAGGCAAACTGTTAGTTATGAAGACTTAATCCCACCAAATAGAACAGAGTCTAATGATCTTCATAAAAGCAGAGAAATATGTAATAAACATATTCTGGCTACATTCTTGATTTGAGACATTATCACAGTAACTTTAAAAATACAAAGAAGCAGAAAAGTGACAAAATAACTTCCCCGCTTTTAATACTGATGAGGTTTTTAAAAAACAGTTTCAGGTCCACACCATCCATGTACCCAAAGCATTTTTTCATCGGCTAGATAATTGCAGACAGTGGGTGAATACCCTCTTGATATTCAACTGCTATACTAATTACAGTCTTCATCTATTCCACAGCTAAACCATCACTAACTACTTAATATAGATGATCAATTAAATTTAGTGAGTGTAGAGCAGATTGCAAAGTTCAATAAGAAACTTTAATTGCTAAGTAAACCCCCTCCCACACACCAGCCCATACCTTATCCATGTCCAATGTTGTTTCTATCATCTCCAGAAACTTTGAGAAGTCAGAGTAGATATCACTAAGAGGTGTTATAAACACTGCCAACAACAACATCTGGTGAGCTCCTGTTAAGAACAAATAAGAAAAATTATCATTCACAAAACCCCACAACTCTACCAGAATTCACTTATCCAAGATAAACAGCACAACTATACACCTGGTTAATTTTTATTAAGATTGGTTATGACTATTTCACTGACATACACATATCTTTTTCTAAAATTGGCATTATCCAATTTATATTCTGATTAAGCTTGTATCTATTCTGTCATCTTTGTTCATACCTGGTAGTATTAACTAATTTCTGCTATAAGTGGAACTACAAACAGCAGTTTGAAAGCAAACCTGCTGTCTGAACATTACCTATTCTTGCACATAGAAAGCTGAAATGGCTTTAGTAAAAGGTGTATTCTACAGCAACCAATTTTAAAGATACAAAGTGGAAGTCTCATCATCCACACTCAGAGTTTTTAATTTTTCTTAATTCAAAATTACCAAAAATTGGGAATATTTTGCAGGTTCCAATATGGATATAAATAGAAATTGAGGTGTATGATTTTGGGTTCCTTAAAAAAAGACCATCTACTCTAACCAGATCTTTATAGTCACTGATCTTTCCAGTAAACAGGAAGTCATCAAAATTAAATTAGTCTTTTCCAACATATTTTGTTAGGCCGGATACTCTCGCACCAAGTATACTGCATACATACCACACGTATTGGTTGGAAGTCCATAGAACTCTGTAAGCATCAAATGCAAAATGCAGTTCGCAGTTAACTTAGCACGCACAGATATTGCCAATTTTGTGAAAGAACTATTTTCTTCAGACCTACAAATAAGCACCTATCCAGCAGCCAGCTATGAAAACACTCTGCCAGTAAATGATTTGTTACATCTTTGCTGCCACTTTAAGTTATGATTTAATCACAGAAAGATCAGCATGATTGACTATATGATTTACAGACAATGCCTCAAAAAGAGTCCAATACTATGAGCTTATAGTCATTGTATCACGTACAGAATTACAATATTTGCCTCCAATGTTTACAGGCAAGGCTTTGCACGTTATCAGAGAAACACAGAACTAAGCTCTGGCTATTCCAGAGACTCCTAATTTCTTACCAGACTAGGGAAAAAGTCCTAATCTTTCCTAAGAAAAATTTCCATAGAAATTTATAAAAGTCACACAGTGAGGACATGATTACCCAAGGGATTTCTCTTCTCTCTCAGCACTATAACTGAGGTTGAAAGAAAAAGTTTGATTTATTTCTTCTCCTCCTGTGCCTTTTTGCTTCCTCCGTCCCCCAAGTTTTTAAAGTTAAACCTCTTAACTGATTAGTATCTATTAATAGAGAAAAAAATTACATGTTGTTGAGAGATTATTGAACTTGTAAAAATGGAGTCTTCTGACTAAAAATTTTCAAAACTGAGAGATCTGAAATAAAGTACAGCTTGCTTTTTATTCCAGATCTCTTGCTCTCTCACATCTTTTTTTTTCCCCCCCCTCCTGTAAGAAGACACTTCTAAACCAACTGAACAGATAAAAGGAGGCCGTAAAGAAGGAAGAGACTGAAGAGCAGCAAAGAAGTTTCATGTTCATTCTTCAGAGTGGACTTAGCAATTCCCAGTGCCCCAGCTGACAGAGTGCATCACACACACAAGCATCTTCAGTATTCTTTAATTAATGAAAAATTATTGTGCTTGAACTTAAAGTAGCAATTATAATTTCTTTTCTTGAAAGGAATAAGTAGGAAAGTTTCATGATACCATTTAAGTTTGAAGAGTACATCTTCAGACACCGTAGGAAGATGTCACATTCAAAAAATTAGAAAACGTTAATTTATTAAGTAAATAAAATACTAATATATTCACATATATTTATGATATGTTCAAATTGATATATTGCAAAATTGATTTACACAACCTCATATTCAGTATCCAACACTTGAAGGAAGTACAACAGTGGAGTCAGTGAATACTGAGGATTTATAAAAGTTGTATGTGTAGGCTCTTCTTAAAAGCATAACACTTGGCATTAAGAGAATATGAGCAAGAAACACCATTGAAAAATTCTAAATTAAACTCCAACTTGTCTTGCACCTGCATTCATAAACTCATAAAAATGCAGAGATATATATTGATCACAAAGCCTATCAGTTCCCAGTACAGTTTTTAATTTAAATAATAATTTACTTACTGAAGCACAGATAAGTGTTTATTACATGCATTAAATACTTTACTATTAATATGGTTTAAAACATTGTATAGAAATTAAAATCAAGCACTAACCTTCAAGCTTGAAACATTTATACAGCTAGTTTGGCAGCAAACAGAAGTATGAAAACTGACACTATTCTATCAAGGGAAAACAGACAAATCTCCACGACTAAATGCACTTAAACCAGTCATTCTGATGGTACAAAAGGTCTTCAAAAAAATGATGAGGAAAGAACAAGGAGCAAAACGGAAATTGGGATTAAAACATAGTATGGATTTACTAGAGGCAGATCATACCTGCACAGTGCAATGTCTGTCTGAGATAACGGACTGCCTAAGACAAAGGGAAATCTGAAGACCTAATCTGGGCTCTTCTAAAGCACTCAATACAGTGTCACATGCGATGCTAAGGTGCAAGATTCATGATAAATACAATGATCAGAAGGCAGATAAAGAGGACATCGCAGACTTGCAAAAGATGAATGAGCTGGAAGGACATTAGCAATACAGTTCCTCCAGGGCTCATACAAGCATTTATCTTTTTAAGATGTGCGAATTAATTATATTAATGCACAAAAGAAGGCTGCTTATAAAATTCACTAATATATACAATGTGGAAGATAACAGTAGGTGAAACTGGAACAAATTAAATCAGGAACATAACTAACTGACCTTGAAAACTGGGCTAATAGAAATGAAGTAAAATTTAACAGGGAGTAAGATGATGCGTTGATAGATAAATGAATTTCCACTATGAGTGGGGGAATAATTAGCTGGAAATGACAAAGGATGGGAAACAGGCAAGTTTGATCACAACATAGTTATAACACACCAGTGCAACAATCACAGAAAGAATAGTACTGGAACACGCAATAAGAGGTACTTCCAAAAGCAGTAATAGGGTATTCAAATCACTGTATACAATATGGTAAAAATACACCTGGAACCCAGCATATAATTCCTGTATCCTGCATATTTACAGGTTTAAAATAAAGAGTGTCAGTCTGAGATGAGAAGGAAGATGCTTCAGCAGCTTCTTGAAGGTAGACATCTTTTAAGTGTTAAGAAATACTAGATGTTTATTTTAAATAAGTTAAATAGAATGAATCACTCAGAGTCAGTCATTTAGCATTAGGACGCAGGGGTTACAGCATAATGCTGTGCAATTTGGTACACTGTTTGCTTATTATTTACTTAGCATCAGTAGCTAGATTTGCTGAAGCCTTAGGCCACAAGCTGTGGACTTTCACCTAGATATGCTTTCGGCTGGGATAGAGTTAATTTTCTTCACACAGTGCTGTGTTTTGGATTTAGTATGAGAATAATATTGATAACACACTGATGTTTTAGTTGTTGCTAAGTATTTACCCTAAGTCTAGAACTTTTTCAGTTTCCCACGCTCTGCCAGCGAGCAGGTGCGCAAGAAGCACAAACCAGAAGACAAGGAGACTACAACCACCAGGAGAAGCTGCAACTTGACAAGAACAGTTAACTGCCTGCCTGGAGCTGGGTTTTTTTCCACTGTACCATCTGAATAAATATTTTTTTTTTATATCAGATTCGATACCTGGAGACTCTGCTATGGGAAACCTAGGGCCAAACCTAAGGAAAAGAGAAGCACTTGTGAGTGAGAATGTGTGTGTGAAAGAAGCCAAAAAGGGGCACCTGTCGGCTCCCTGTAGTCGCCTGCTGTGAAGGGACTCTGGTCCTAGCAGGACAGACTCGGGTGCTGTGTATGCGACTCCTAGGATGGTGTATGTGTGCTCAAGTGGTCTCTCCCTTAACAGTAAGTGCCTAGATTTTATGCCCCAGCAATCTGAGTAATGAACAACTGCTCCCTTTTGCCAGCAACAGCAAAATGACTTGATGACTCAGAGTCCTTTCCCATCTTATGCAGGTTTCTTATGTCTAAAAAATAAAGTCATCTTCACTCACTACCCCCCTCCTCTGCTTTCACCATCCATAAAAACAAGCATCTCAACAAAGCAATGCTTCATGCTGAGGGAAAGGCAATCACTGCTGATCACTTCGTGGTGTAGTTGCTCTATCTCCCCATAGCCATTCATGAGAAAATAAAGTTCTGAAACTGGCAGGCACTCAGAATTGTCAAAAATCTTTCTGACTTTTCATCTCTTGGTGACTTAAAAGATTTTGTACAGTCTTAAACAGGAAAATGATCAGATCCAGTCTGAATCAGTTACATACATTCAAAATTACCAGATCACTCTCGTAGTTTAAACGAGGGCATACAAGTACAATGAAAAATAAAAATAACACATTTCACCTTTTTTAAATTATCTTAGATATACTGCTGATAAATGCTCTACTAAGGCTGACTGATTCACATGTAAAACAGCAAGAACCTTTTCCAGTCTATTAATTTTTCCATATGGTGAGCTTAGCAGTTTGCCTTACACAGCTTGCTCCTCAAAACTTTTAAAAATGGAATTGTTTTCCCACTTCAACGTTATGACACAGAAACTCTGTTGATCCAAATGACAACTAATAGAAAAAGAAGTAAAGGCAAGAAGTGAGCATTTTGAACTAATACCTCAGTTTAAGATGGAAATCCAAGAGCTCCATGTCAAGGCAAAAACAAGCAGTCTGTTTGGAAAAGCCAAAGGGACATGACTGAGGCAGCTAAAGCATGGCATAGCTCTTTAAAAAAAAAAAAAATTGTATCTGCCAGTTCCTTCCTAGTTTTAGAACTTAATTGCTTTTGGGTATAACACAGCCAGCAACCAAAAATTCTTTTATTTTAATATTTTGGAAGAGAAGTCATAAAACCATAGTACAGAAAAGTATAAGATACTGGGTAATATTACTGTCTACTCAAATACAGGAAAGACATTTTTGTAACTGTACCATTTCAAAAATTATTTCTCTTAAAGGCTTTGGTGCTTGCTTTACGCAAAGAGATTTTCCATCAGATTAATGGGCTTCTACAAAAACGTGCTTTCTGACAGGCTAGGACTGCTACTGTATTGCATCACCTCTCTGTTGTGCTGACACATCTTATTCTGCATTTTCTTGGTAACACATACAAAACGAAAAAAAATAGCAACCTTTGTATTTTCTAGACTTGCTTGTCATAGCATTGAGCTTCCTACTAATGAAGATCAGAAGAAACCCTGCCACGTTACTCTTATCAAATACAGGAACATTACTATTTAAAAAAAAAGGCACCATTCAAATAATACCAATAATGCTTAAACTGGTTTTTTTTGCATTTAATTACAACCCAAAGTGCAAAGTGTCTTCAAAAGGAACACAACAGTATTGTATGAATGGCTATCTTGTTTTTAAGATCATAATACACACGCAATCAGTCAGGAATTCTTAGAGACAAGTCAACATCAAAGATTACCAGGCCAGCACCCAACAGTTCAAGTATTTCAGCTACACACTAGTTGGAATGCTTTTGCGTGTAAAGATTAGGCTATGTTTATTTTTAAGAATCTGATTGGTATTTCAGAATTTCAGCTCATTTCAAATTCAAATGTCTTCAAGCTTTATTCCTGCAACAAAAGTACACAGGAAAAAAGTAATCTTTGGAAGTCTACACACCATTTCTTTGCATCATCAATGTAGTATAAAACATTGAAAAAAGACAAAGGTAGCATTACCTTCATGTTTTTCTAGTGCTTGTACAACATTAGGCAGTTGATTAATAGCCTGATACATCCGATAACAGTCCTGTAAGTTTGCTGCTTGTCTCTGAAATTTCTTTGCCAGCCGGTTAAGATCTGGGAAGCGACGTAAGAGATCTTCTTGAAGGCACTGACGTAGTTCTGGATCCACCACAAAAGCTTCAACCAAATTCAACCTAAATAAGAAGTTCATAACAATGATTAGCATGGCATGGTCTATAATTCTTTTAGGTCACTAATTAGAATTAAAACGTTTATCTGGAAGTTTCTATCTATCCTTTCTCTATGGCTGCATCCATTGGCCAACTTTCCTGATAAAAGAACAAATGAAACTAGGACAACACGTGAGCTGAGAAAGCAAGGATATTTAGCCTGTCATGCTTCTGTAGTTTTTAACAGTTGGGGTATCTAATGAACAGCATTGGAGTGAAACTGTTTCAAGTGCAAATGCTAACATCTGTTCTGTAGGTACGTCAAAGCTCAGCATCTACTTTGAGATTAATCCTTTCCCTGCACCATAAAAAAAGTCTTCCAGTAGTTTATGAAAGAACAGATATTAAGTAAGAAAAACCCACACTGTAGGAAAAAGAAACACTCTCAGCAGAATTTAGCTGCCTGTGGTCAAAGTCAACATTGACACTGTGCAGCTGCGCAACCCTGGATCACAGAATCAGAATCCTTAAGGTTGAAAGGCACCTCTGGACATTGACTACTCCAACCCCTTTGGTCAAAGTAGGGTCACCTAGAGCCAGCTGCCCACGACTGTGTCCAGTCACGTTTTGGGTACCTCCATGGATGGCCCCAGTGTCAACCCCTGGGATACAGCACTAGTGACTGGCCTCCAGCTGGACTTCACGCCCCTAATCACAATCCTTTAAGCCTGGCAGTTCAGCTAGTTTTCAGTCCACCACACTGTCTACTTATCTAGTTTATATTTCCATCAGATGTAATGGGAGACAGTGACAAAAGACTGCTGAAGTCAAGATAAACCATACTGACTGTTCTCCCCTTATCCAACAACCTAGTCAATTTGTTGTAGAGGGCTATCAGGTTGGTCAGGCGTGATGTTCCCTTCATAAATCCAGGCCAACTACTTCCAAGCACCATCCTGCCCTTAGTACATTTAGCAATGCTTTACAGGATTATTTGCTCAATCACCTTTCCAAGGATAAAGATAAGGCTGACCAACCTGTAACTCCCTAGGATAGTCCTTTTTGCCCTTCTTGAGGATTTGAAGAAAACAAATGTCACTCCTATCTTCAGAAGTCTCCTCCAACCACCACAACCTTTCTGAAACAACTGAGGCTGGTCCCACAATGACTTTGGCCAGCTACCTCAACACTTGGGGGTGTATTCCTTGGGTCCCACGGACTTGTGTGCATCCAATTTGTTTAAATGTTTGCTAACCTGATCCTCCTCTAATGAGGTTGTGCCTTCTTTGCTCAAGACTTTGCCACTGGTTTCAGGTGCTTGGGATTCCTAAAGGCAAATCTTACCAGTAAAGACCATTGTGAAGAGTTGCGTAAGAAAGGGGTGTAAGAAGCCTTATCTGGGGCCTCCTCATCTTCACTCAAGAGCTGCATTCAAACTAAGGCACTCATCCTTGGTTCTCACCTGAGCCATGCTGCAGCCATGCCTGTGCCCAGCCATGCACCCCACTGATGCAGACCATGACCCACTGACTTGACTTCCTTGCTTCACCTCAGATCATCACTATAGACTTGCCTAGAGACCCAGACTGTTGGCCGAACCTCGTTACTGTCACCAGATATACCTTGTTTGCCTCATGCAGGTATTGGAGGTACTGTCTCTACCTGCCTTGTTGTCACCATTGACTTCCAGCTTGCCTTCCCTTCAGCCTGCCCTTGCTGCTGCTCCCTGACATTTTGGTTGGTCGTTTTTTTTTTAAATTGTGAAATAATTATTCTTTAAGTGCTGAAAGTAAGCATAAATCTCAATGAGAAGCGACAGAGCATTAAATTATATTTTTCCCACTAGAATGTAAGAGAACTTTCATACATTTCTTGCTTTCTTTTTTGCACCAGTTAACATTGCCATCTTTACATATTTTGCATTACTTTGCATTCGCAGTTAAACAAAGAACATCAGATATTGTTCATTTTGGAATGCCAAAGAGTTCAGTTCCTTGGTCACACTTTACGAATACGAGGGAAGAACTCTGCCCCCTTTAGAGACCTCCACACGTGATATACTGTGTTGATTTCTGGGTAATCACATTAACATGCTATCTATCAATATCTTTGCTTCAGCAGGGAAGTTAATCTCATTTAGAGACATGCAAGCAGAGAAAGGATAGCTTTCACCACATTATTTCTACTGCTTTGCTTACCGGCAGAAAATTGCATCAGTTTCAGTAACAGGAATAGTTGCATTTGCAAACTGCATTGGGAATGACAATTTTTTTTTGTCATTTTGAAAGCAGTAATCTCTACATTACACAATGCAGTGTTCTGCAGAGAGAGCTAGACACTTGAAACAGTACACAGAGGTTAACATGGTACACGGCCTCAGTCAATTAGTAAAGACAATCACTCAAGAAACAAAGGCTTTGTCTAAGCTAACACAAGAGATAGAAACACCTGGACAGGCAGATACATTTCTGTATATAAAAAACTTCACAGGAAGTGAAGAAAACTTCAAAAGTAATCTCTTTCTGTTGCAGAAAGTGTTCTACCCACACCACCCCAGTGAACCTTCTGCATTATACTGCACAAAATCAATAAAAAAGACAAGAGAAGAATCCTACCTCTACATTTATCAAATGAACTACTGCCTTAATAAATAAGTTTAAAGATTGACATTGCTGACCCATAATGGTGCTTCATTTCCAAAAAGGATAGGAAACAAGGGGAAAACTCTAAAAGATACATTAAAGTTTCAGCATGTGTACAGAGCTTGTGAGAACTGAACAGGAATATACTTAAGATACCTACTGCAAGAATGCAGAACAAGATTTGTATAAGTAATGTCATAATAGCCAAATAATTTCCAATTCTGATCCCTGTTGGTGTTTCTGAGCACAATTTCTACCTTTCAGGCTTCTGTCAAATGCTTTGGAGGAATAACAAGGACTACATGATTCTGTCACAGCAGATACATTGCCATCTTTATTTAAAATCCCCACAATTTACCTAGCAAACTTAAGACTCACATCACAAACTTCTCAGAAGCACCAGCAGCAACTGGTGACCAAACACACTTTGTAAAGACCAGATTTTTTTAATATTTTTTAAAAAAAAAAAAAAACAAACAAAAAAACAACCCACCAAAGACACCCGATACAACTGCTTAACAGCCTAAATATAAGCCCACTAACCGCATGTCTGCCTACTGTCCCAAGGGGATTACAGAAGGAATAAATCCCATCTGCAGATCTTCCCCTAAAAGTATCTTCAGCCCTGTCAGAGCCCACTGAAACTAGGGGCAGTATCTGCCAACTTGATCCTCTTCATAGGAACCAAGTAACTTGGACATTTTTAGTCCTGTAATCTGGAAACAATTCCTTTGGCAAAAACAAGACAGGATTCACTGAAAACTTATCCATAAAGCATACCCATGTGTTACCCTGCTTGGTCTTCAGCAGTTATGGTCATGGCAAACACACGCAAGATGCTGCACTATTTTGATGCTCTCACTTCCCAGGTGATATGCAGGATTTGTAAACCTATTTATTACTTCTCAACTATCAAAATATCACCACGTATCAATCCATAAAGAGGCAGTAGTCACAAATACCTTCATATTTTCTCACCTGCAAAGATGCATGAAGTTCTAGTTTAAAACACCCTTTCCTCACTTAATAAAAGAAATACACACATTTGGAGGGTTTATCCAATTATAAAGTGAATTTTAACCTAGAAAAATACTGCTCTTACCTGGGGTAGGACACCAGGGTTCTGTGGTTTTATCCAACCTGCTAAAGCTACAGACTACTCTGTGATTTCCACATTAAAATTTCCATTATAAAAACTATTTTCTCTGATTTTGATGACCAATCTCAGACATGCAAGAAAATTCAAGTTCACCCTCTACATTCAATCCCATCTTGCCCTCTGATAGCTTATGTTTAAGGCCAGAGCATTTAGTTTCTTTTCAAAGAGGTGCTTACATAACCAATAACCCCGGCAGTCATATACCCATGGAATCACTTCCTGAAGCTTACTAAATTTTGCACTTGGAAAGGACCAGCAGCAACAGTTTCTATAACACCACAG